>NC_059125.1:20770729-21070729 GCF_020740685.1 Jaculus jaculus | reverse complement strand
TGAATAGAGCAGCAATAAACATGGCTGAGCCAGTATCTCCAAGGTAGTGAGAAGAGTCATTAATATATATGCCTAGGAGTTCTATAGCTGAATTATATGGCAAATCTATTTTTAGCTGTCTCAAGAACCTCCACACTGATTTCCACAATGACTGTACCAGATTACATGACCACCAACAATGTAGAAGGGTTCCCCTTTTTCCACATGCACACCAACATTTATTGTCACTTGTTTTCTTGATGTTACCCATCCTAAGGGTAGGAGGAAATGTCTCTGTGTAACATGACCCAACGTGTGGCTCTAACATTCTTTCTGCCTCTTATTCCACAAATTTCCCTGAACCATGCTGGGTTCATTTCAGGTCTGCTTCAGTGATAAGGTCTTGGGAGCCTCTGTGTCTCTATATACCTGGTTTGGTAGGAGAAGATTGCTCTCTGTGTCTATCTCCTTCACCCTTGTGCTGTTACCAGGTCCATGGAGAAAACATCACTCTTGCTTGTTTCACCAATTATTCTTAGTTTCAGCTGGGGTCCTTTTGATGTATGATGGGGTGATTCTCTCATTAGGATCTGTGTGTATCTGAAAAAGAGAAGCAGATTCTTTGATGGAGAGTAAAGTTAGCACAAGATAAATGGCATAACAATTATTTTTAGAGAGAATTTAATAGGTGTAGGCCTTCTTCTAGCCCACAATTGGTGGAAGCTTGAGAATGGAGAGCGGGCTCATTTTTGGATATGGTTCTAACTTGTTTCCCAGCTCCAGCTATGGGTTCCATTTCACTGAATTTGCATTTACCTGATGGTTTAGTATGTAGAACACTTTTTTAGATGTTTTTATGGCATCTGTATTTCTTCCTTTGAGTACTCTGTATTTAGTTCCATAACCCATTTGTTAATTGGGTTGTTTGATTGCTTATTATTTTGTTTTTTTTTTTTTTTTTGAGTTCTTTGTATATTCTGGATATTACTCCTCTGTCATATGTTTAGCTGGTAAAGAATTTCTCCCATTCTGTAGGTGATCTCTTAGTTCTATTCACAGCATCCTTTGCTGTACAAAAGCTTTTTGATTTCATGAGATACCAGTGGTTGATTAGTGGTTTTATTTCCTGAGTAATTGGGGTTATATTCAGAAAGTCATTGCCTATGCCAATAGGTTGAAATGTTTCGTGACCTTTTCTTCTAACAATTTAAGAATTCATGTCTGATATTAATGTCTCAGATGCACTTGGATTTGATTCTTGTGCATGGAGAAAGACTAGCATCTATTTTCATCTTTCTATATCCAGTTTTCCCAACACCACTTGTTGAAGAGGCTATATTTTCTCCAATGAATACTTTTGGCATTTTCTGACAAAAATCAGATGTTTATCACTGGCTGAATTAACATCTAGATCCTCTATTCTGTTCCATTGATCTACATTTCTATTTTTGTGCCAATACCATGCTGTTTTGTTACTATGGATTTATAATATAGCTTAAAATCAGGTATTGTGATACCACCAGCCTTATTTTTAATGCTCAAAATCATTTTGGCTATTCAAGGATTTTTTTGTGCTTCCAAATGAAATGTAGGATTTTTTTTCTATTCCTGTGAAGAATGCCATTGGAATTTTAATGTGGATTGCATTAAATGTGTAGATTGCTTTTGGTAACATTGACATTTTCACAATATTGATTCTTCCAATTCAAGAACACTGGTGTCTTTCCATTTCCTTGTGTCTTCTGTAATTTCTTGCTTAAGTGTTTGAAAGTTCTCATTGTAGAGATTCTTCACTTCCTTAGTTTATTCTAAGGTGCTTATTTTTTTTCAAGCAATTGTGAATAGGAGAGATTCCTGTATTTCATCCTCTGTGTGTTTGTTGCTAGTATATAGGAAAGCTATTGATTTCTGTATGTTTATTTTGTATCTTGCTACATTGCAAAAAGTGTTTATCAGTTCTAACAGTTTGCTAGTAGAGTCTTTACGGTCCTTTATGTATATAGTCATATCATGCACAAATAATGATAATGTGATCCCTTCCTTTCCAATTTTCATCCCTTTTAAGAGTGTCTTTTGCCTTATTGCTATATATAAGTCTTCCAGTACTATATTAAATAAAAGTGGGGAGTGCGGACACCCTTGTCTTGTTACGGAATTTAGTGGAAAAGGTTCAAGTTTTTCCCCATTTACTATTATGTTGGCTGTAGGTTTGTCATCAATAGCTTTTATTATGTTGAAATATATTTCTTCTATTCCCAGTTTCTATACTACTTTTACCATGAAGGGATGTTGGATTTTGTCGAATGCCTTTTCTTCATCTATTGAAAATATCATGTGATTTTTGTCCTTAAATACATTTATATGATGTATTATATTTGTCAATCTGCAAATGTTGAACCATCCTTGCATCCATGGATAGAGCCAACTTGGTTGGGGTGAATAATTTTTCAGATATATTCTTGTATTGTGTTTGCCAACAATTTGTTCAGAAATTTTGCATCTATGCTCATGAGGGAGATTGGTCTGTAATTTTATTTTTTAAAAATACATAAATATTTCTTTTTTTTAAAATTTACTAGTTTTCTTTTCAGCAAATACAGGGAGTTTGGTACCATTGTTTGGGCTCAACCATGATCTACCCCCTCCCAATGGCCCCTCCTTCTTGATGTAAATGGGTCGTGCATTGTGGAGTTAGCCCACAGTTCTTGGTACGATAAATGTCTCTGCATATCATAACCCAACATGTGACTCTGACATTCTTTCCGCCCCCTCTTCCACAAAATTTCCCTGAGCCATGTTGGGTTCATTTTTGGTCTGCTTCAGTGATGAGGTGTTGGGGGCCTCTGAGGCTCTGGCTCTCTGATTTGGTAGGAGTTGATTTTTCTCTGTGTTGGTCTCCTTCCCCTTTGTGCTGGTATCCGGTTCATCAGGAAAACAGCACCCTTGTTTGTTTTGCCAATTTTTCTTAGTTTCAGTTAGGCTCCTCTTGAGGTATGATGGGACAGCTCTCTCCTTAGGATCTGTATCTATCTGAAAAAGAGAACCAGATTCTCCAATGGAGAGTAAGTTAGCACCCACAAAATTAAGATAACACTTATGTTTTTAATAGAGAGTTTAATAGGTGTAGGCCCTCTTGTACCCCATGATTGATGGTAGCTTGATATTGGAGAGTGAACTTATGTTTGGATATGGTTCTGATATGTTTCCCAGCTCAAGCTATGCGTCCCGTACCACTGAGGGGATCAGTTAGCCAAACCAAGAGCAGTTGGTTCCCCACCATGGCTGTGTGCCACTATTGCACTTGTGTGGGCAACATACCAGGTTATTTGTTGCTAAATAGATTAGACCATGAGTTGGCTGGACAGATATTGGTCATTTCCCCCAGTCGCCCATGAAGTACATTCTGGTACTAGACATGCTGACTGTCTGGGGACTGACTCTCTCCTGGCTTCCAGCCATGCCGTTCCATTTTACGTGACAGTTGCGTATGGCTTTTTCAGTAATAGGGTCTTACCACTGGCCTTTGGTGGGTCATCAAGTACTCGGACAGAAGTCTGTCATTCTTTTAGGAAATCTTGTAGATATCTCAGACCAAAAGCTCATTGTGGATGATAGTCCCATTCTGGTAGTGGGGGTTACAGGTCAGTGCCCACAAATAATTGAGGAAAAAATAACTAATATACAAGAGTTAGAGAGGACAGAGGGGGGGGAGGGAGAGAGGGAGGGAGAAAAGATGTAGAAGATTTAGGTTAGACTTGATCCTAACCTCTCCAGTGTCTTGTGGTTCAGGCGTTTTCTGTAAGGGTCAAGTGAAAGTTCAGCCATTTGGTCTGCCTTTTAGGAAGTAGAATTTTATGGTACCATTGCTGTTTAGGTCCAAATTGGTGTTTCTCACCCCTTCAATGTCCTCCGCTCCTTCCCCATCCATCCTAGTGTCTAGTCCAACAGATGATTGCTGGGTAAGTAAAGTATCTTGGGTAGATTCAGGTTAGGTGTTGTAGATGAGTGAGACTATGTGTCAAATTTTTTTTGGTGATTGGGTAAGTTCACTGAGAATGATCTGTCCCAGGTTCACCCATTTTTCCTCAAATTTCTTTGTGTCATTTTTTCTTACTGCTGTATAGAATTCCATTGTGTAGATATACCACTCTTAGTTATCCATTCTTCTAATGATGGACATCTGGGTTAATTCCAGCTCTTAGCTATTACGAACTGAGCTGCTACAAACATGGTTGAGTAAATCTCTCTGGCCTGTGGTTTGAAGGTTTTAGGGTAGATGCCCAGTAATGGTATAACTGGGTCTGTTGGTATATCTATAGTCAGCTTTTTCAGGAGTCTCCATATTGCTTTCCAAAGTGGTTGTACCATCCTACATTCCCACCAACAGTGTTCCTCCTTCTCCACATCCTCGCCAGCATTTAGTTTCATTTGATTTTTTTGATGTTGGCTATCCTTATTGGGGTAAGGTGGAATCTCATAGTCATCTTAATTTGCATTTCTCTGATGATTAGGGATGATGAACATTTTCTTAAGTGTGTGTTTGCCATTTGTGTTTCTTCCTCTGTGAACTGCCTGTTCATCTCTTTACCCCATTTTATGACTGGGGTGTTTGTCTTCTTATTGTTTAGATTTTTGAGCTCTTTGTAGATTCTAGAGATTAGGCCTCTATCCACTGGATAACCCGTAAATATTTTCTCCCATTCTGAGGGTAATCTATTGGCTTTCCTTATTATATGCTTGTCTGTGAAGAAACTCTTCAACTTCATATGATCCCATTGGTTGAGTGACTTTTTAAGATCTTGAGCCTTTGTCGAATACCAAGTAGCTATAGTTTCTTGACCCAAAATCTGGGTCCTCAAGTCTATTCCATTAGTCTATACTCCTGTTTTTATGCCAGTACCATGCTTTTTTTTTTTTTTTTTTTTTTTTTTTTTTTTTTTTTTTTTACTATGGCTTTGTAGTATAGCTTGAGATCAGGTATGGTGATTCCACCAGACGTATTTCTTTTGCTGAGGATATGTTTGGATATGTTTGGATATGCGAGGCCTTCTGCTTTTCCATATGAAATTTGAGATCATTTTTTCTATCTCTGTGAAGAACACTGTAGGGATTTTAATTGGAATTGCGTTAAATCTATATATTGCCTTTGGTAGGATTGTCATCTTCACAATGTTAGTTCTGCCTATCCAGGAGCATGGAAGGTCTTTCCATCTTCTCAAGTCTTCCTCAATTTCATTTTTGAGTGTTTTTATATTTTTGTTGTATAGATCTTTCACTTACTTGGTTAATGTTATTCCAATGTATTTTATTTTTTTGTTGCTATTGAAAATGGGACTATGTCCCTTACTTCTTTTTCTGTATCTTTGTCATTTGCATACAGAAATGCTACTGATTTTTGTGCATTGATTTTGTATCCTGCTACTTTGCTATAGAGTTAATCAGCTTCAAGAGTTTTGGGATGGAGTCTCTCAGGTCTCTTACATATACAATCATGTCATCAGCGAATAGAGCTAACTTAACTTCTTCCTTTACAAATTGTATCCCTTTTATTTCCTTCTCCTGTCTTATTGCTTGAGCTGGGACTTTCAGAACTATGTTGAAAAGCAGAGGTGAAAGAGGACATCCCTATCTTGTTCCTGATCTCAATGGGAATTCCTCCAGTCCCTTTCCATTAAGTATTATTTGGGCCTTTGGAGCTTTGTATATTGCCTTTATTGTGTTAAGATATGTACCAAGTATGCCAATTCTCTCCAATGTTTTGATCATGAAGTGATGTTGTATCTTGTCAAAGGCCTTTTCTGCATCTATCGAAATGATCATGTGGTTTTTATGTTTAAGCTTGTTTATGTGGTGTATTAACTTGACAGATTTTCATATGTTGAGCCACCCTTGTGTTCCTGGGATAAATCCCACTTGGTCAAGGTGGATAATGCTTTTGATGTATTGTTGGATTCGGTTTGTGAGTATTTTTTTCAGGATCTTTGCATCTAAGTTCATTAGGGAAATAGGCCGGTAGTTTTCTTTTCTTGTGGCATCTCTGCCTGATTTTGGGATTAGGGTGATACTAGCTTCATAGAAGGAGTTGAGTAGCTTTCCGTGTTCTTCAATTGTGTGGCACAGTTTTAGGAAGATTGGTTTGAGTTCTTCCATGAAGTTTTCATAAAATTCAGCTGAGAATCCATCTGGAGCAGGACTTTTCTTTTTGGGGAGTTTTTTTAATTACTTTTTCAATCTCCATGAGTGTGATGGATTCATTGAGGTGATTAATCTGCTCTGAGTTTAGCTTTGGTAGATGGTATGCATCCAGGATTTTATCCTTCTCCTCCACATTTTCCAGTATTGTGGAGTAGAGGTTTTTGAAATAAGTCCTGATGATTCTCCCAGTTTCATTTTGAATTTTGTTAATTTGGAGCCTCTCTTTTTGTTGCTTGATCGAATTGGTCAGAGGTTTTTCAATCTTGTTTATTTTTTCAAAGAACCAGCTCTTTGTTTTGTCAATTGCCTTGTTTCCTTGGTTTCCAATTCATTAATTTCTGCTCTGATTTTAATTATTTCTTTCCTTCTGCAGCTCTTTGGGTTGGATTTTTCTTCTTTTTCCAGTGCCTTTAGGTGGATGGTTAGGTTATTGATTTGGCATCTTTCTCTCTTTTTTATGAGGGCCTTGAGTACTATGAATTTTCCCCTGAGAACTGCCTTCATTGTGTCGCATAAGTTTTGGTATGATGTGTTCTCATTGTCATTGAATTCCAGGAATTTTGCAGTTTCATTTTTTATTTCATACACTATCCATTTATTGTTTAAGAGTGTGCTGTTCAGTTTCCAGGTGCCGTTGAGATTCTTGGAGGGTTTTTTGTTGTTGATTTCTAGCAATATAACATTGTGATCTGATATCATACAGGGAATTATGTCAATTTTCCTAAATATGTGGAGGCAGTCTTTGTGACCCAGTATACGGTCTATTTTAGAGAATGTTCCATGGGCTGCTGAGAAGAATGTGTATTCTGTGGCGTTGGGATGGAAAGTTCTGTAGATGTCTGTTAGGTCTAAGTGTTCTATGATTTTTTTGCGCTCTCTTACTTCCTTGTTGAGTTTCTGTTTGGATGATCTGTCTATTACTGATAATGGTGTGTTGAAGTCCCCAGCTATGATGGTGTTGGTGATTATTTCTGTTTTAATGTCAAGTAGATTTTGTTTTATGAACTGTGGTGCCCCTGTGTTTGGTGCATACACATTTATGATTGTAATATCCTCTTGATGGATTGTTCCCTTGATAAGTAGGAAGTAGCCTTCTTTGTCTTTTTTGATTATTTTTGGTTTGAGGTTTATCCAATATTAATATAGCTACACCTTCTTGTTTCTTATTCCCATTTGCTTGGAATGTTGTTTTCCACCCTTTCACCCTGAGGAGGTTTCTGTCTTTAGTGATAAGGTGGGTTTCTTGAAGACAGCAGATTGAGGGTTCTAATTTTTTGAACCACCCTGTTAGCTTGTGTCTCTTGATGGGTGAATTAAGACCATTAATATTTAGGGTAATGACTGTGAGATTTGATTTGATCCCTGCCATGTTGTGGTGGTAGATGTGTGTTGGTGTTTTCATGGAATTTGAAAATTTTTCTGTCTACTCTGGGTTTAATTGTTGTGATCTGTTTCTTGTAGGCATTTGTGTTTGTTTATTTGCTTATTCTCTATGGAGAATTTCCTGGAATACTTTCTTTAGGTTTGGTTTTGTGTTCATATAATTGTAAAGCTGAGTTTTGTCATGGAAAGTTTTTCTTTCACCATCTATTATAAGGGAGACTTTTGCTGGGTAGAGTAGTTTGGGTTGAAAGCCATAGGTTCTTAGAGTTTGGAGAGTTTCAGTCCAGGCCCTTGTAGATTTCAGGGTTTCCATGGAGAAGTCAGAACTAATTCTGATGGTGTTTCCTTTGAACGTGGTGTGCTGTTTTTCCCTAGCTGCTTTAAGGATTTTCTCTTTGGTGTCAATGTTTAGAGTCTTAATGACAATATGTCTTGGGGAGTTTCTCCTTTGGTCCAGTCTGTTTGGTGTTCTATTAGCTTCTTGTATCTTGATGGGCCTTTCTTTTAAGACACTGGGGAAGTTTTCTTCAATTATTTTGTTAATCACGTTCTCCATGCCTTTGGTCTAAAATTCTTCTCCTTTTGGTATTCCAATGATTCTGATAATAGGATGTTTAAGTGTATCCCACAATTCTCTCATGTTCTGTTAACAGGAACTTTTGAACTTACTGAAATTTTTACCTCTCAAACTGTTTCTTCCATCCTGTCTTCCAGATCAGAGCTTCTATCCTCCATTTCGCTGACTCTATTCTTGTGAACCTCTAGAGAGTTTTGGGCTTATTCAGTTAAGTTTGCATTTTCTATTACTTTCCTATGTATCACTTCCATCACTCTGTCCAGCTCCCTTTTCACCTCGTTTTCTGATTTTCTTTTTTTTTTTAATTTTTTTAATTTATTTATTTGAGAGCGACAGACACAGAGAGAAAGACAGATAGAGGAAGAGAGAGAGAATGGGCGCGCCAGGGCTTCCAGCCTCTGCAAACGAACTCCAGACACGTGCGCCCCCCTGTGCATCTGGCTAACGTGGGACCTGGGGAACTGAGCCTCGAACCGGGGTCCTTAGGCTTCACCGGCAAGCGCTTAACTGATAAGCCATCTCTCCAGCCCATGATTTTCTTGATGATTCTTGGAATTCATCCTTGCATTCCTTTATGTTTTCATTTAGTGTGGTCAGCTGATTTTTAAGGTCCTCTTTTTTTTTTTTTAACTCTGTCTCAATTCTATTAGCTCTCTTTGAATTCCTTCCAATGTCTTATCATATTGTTCTAGCTTAGTGATGGTAGCATCCACACGGTTATCTGTTCTTTGTAGCTTTCCTGCAAGTTCTAGCAGTAGGTTGGTCAGGGTTGCATTGCTCATAGCTTCCACTTGATGTTCTGATCCTAAACACTCTTCTATGTTTTGGTTAGATGAAATCCTTGTTGGACTGGGTGATCTATCTGGATTTTCTTGCATTTTATTTTTCATGTTATTTCTTTTGCACTGTGGTCTACCCATGACAGTGTATGGACAGGTAGGTGGGAGGACCAGCCTGGGCTCTAGCTCAATGGGAATCCAAGCCAGCCTGGGGCAGTTGCCAAGCAGCCTGGGTTTTGCCCCTCACTTGTCAAAGCCGCCTACCTACTGCCTAACAGGGGTGTCAAAGTTGCCTGAATTCTCACCCAGTAATGCACCAAAGCTTCCTGCCTTTGAGCTTATAGGGGGACTGAGCTAGCAAGCCCTGAAGCTGCCCAAACTCTGGCTGGGAACACTGGGACCTACAAACAGTCTGCACTCCCCTGCCACAGGGGAGTGGAGGATGGGTGGCGATGGACAGGCAGGGGATAGCACCTGTGCTGGTGCTAGTGACTCAGTCTAGCTTGTGTGGCCCTTGCTGTGGGACTGGTCCCGCTATACATGTAATTGTAGTGCAGAGGCAGCTGTGGCGGGCACGGGATTGGAGCACAGTGGAGGCTGGCCAGCATGAATGTGATCAGCACACAGCCATGGCGGGTATGGAGGCCACCCAATCAGAGCACAGCAGCAGCGGTCCCTGCGGGTGTGCGAGTGGATCACAGTGCAGCGGGCCAGTGAGCACACAATAGGAGCACAAAGGCGGAGGTCCCCGCAGGTGTGGATATCCCCATGGGTGTCCGAACGGAACACAGCCGTGGAGATCCCTACGGGTGTGAGAACAGAGCACAGCCTCTTGGGGCACGGGGCGCGGAGGCTGTATGGGGGGGGTAGACTACCCACCCAAGAAGGGATCCACGATTCCCTGTTTTTCCCCCCTCTGTGCCCTCCCACTGACAAGAAGGCACTGATCACCCTTAATTTCTTGCCTTTCTTTCCCTGGTATTTGTAGCACAGTTAGATCGTCGCCATCTTGGCCAGAAATCCTCTGTAATTTTCTTTTTTTGTGTTCTGTCCTTGTCTGATTTTGGTATCAGGGTGATACTGTCTTCATGCAAGGAGTTCAGTAGAATTCCTTCCTTTTCTAATTTATGAAAAAAGTTTGAGAAAAAATACTGTTAGTTCTTCCATGAAGGTCTGCTAACAATCACCAGTGAATCCACCTGGGCCTGTACTCTTTTTAGTTGGGAGACTTTTATAAGTGCTTCAATCTACATACTTGTTATAGGTCTTGATTTAGTTTTGGTAGGTCATATGAATCAAGGAAATCATCTATTTCTTTCAGATTTTAAAACTTAGAGGCATATATATTCTTAAAATACATCCTTATGATTTTCTGAATTTCTTTGGTTTCTATTGTAATGGTGCCCTTTTATCTCTAATTTTAACAACTTCTGTATCTTCTCTCTGTCTCCTCATCAGATTTGCTAAGGGTTTATCAATCTTGTTTCTCTTTTCAAAGAACCAACTTTTTGTTTCATTGATTCTTTGGAAGTTTTTGTTTGTTTGTTTGTTTGTTTGTTTCTATTTCAGTAATTTCTGCCTTAATCTTTATTATTTCTTCCCATCTGCTGATTTTTTTTTTTGTTTACCTTGTTCATCTTTTCCCAAGGCCATAAGATGAGGTGAATCATTAAATTGTTTACTTGTGAACTCTCTAATTTCTTAGTATAGGCTATTAGAGCTATAAATTTACTTCTTAGTATTGCCTTCATTGTATTCCAAAGGTTTTAGTATGTTATATTCTCATCATTATTTGATTCTATGAATTTATTAATTTCCTTTTTGATTTCTTCAATGACCCATTCATCATTCAATAGTGTACTGTTTAGTCTCCATGAATTTCTGTATGCTCTGTAGTTTTTCTTTTTGCTGATTTGCAGTTTAATCCCATTGTGGTCACATAGAGTACAAGGGATTATTTTAATTTTCCTATATTTGTTGAGATTTACTTTGTGTCCTAACTTATGGCTATTTTAGATAATGATCCATGTCCTGCTGAGAAAAATGTATATCCTGCAGCATTTGGATGGAATGTTCTATAGATATCTGTTAGATCCATTTGTCCCATGACATCATTTAATCCAGATGTCTTTCTGTTTTTTTTTTTTTTTTTGCAGGGATATATCTTTTGATGATTATGGGTATTGAAATTACCCACGACAATTTTATTTGGTGTTTTCTGTGACCTTCATTCTAATAGTGTTTGTTTGATGAAATTTGGGAGCCCCTATATTAGGTGCATATATGTTTAGGATTGTAATATCCTCCTGTTGGAGTGTTCCTTTAATCAGTATAAAATGATATTCTTTATATTTCCTCACTAATGTTGGTTTAAAGTCTATTCTGTCAGATATTATGATAGGAACACCTGCATGTTTCCTAGGCCTATTTGTTTGAAATATAGTTTATCATCCTTTCACCCTAATACAGTGTCTATCTTTTATTAAGAGATGAGTTTCCATGAGTCAACAAATGATAGGATGCTGTCTTTTAATACAGTCTGCAAGCCTGTGTCTTTTGGTTGGGGCATTGAGGCCATTAATACTTAGAGTTATTATTGAAAGGTATGTGTTTCCACCATTCTTCTTATTTTGTAATGCTTCCTGTTTTCCCTTTACTCACTCATTTTAACTGTTGTTTGAATATGGTTATTTTTTCCTATTTCCTCCTGTGTGTGTTTTGCTTTCTCTTCAGCATGAAGAATTCAAGTATTTTATGTAGAGCTGGTTTATTCATCATAAATTCTTTTAGCCTGTTTTTGATGTGGGATGTCCTTATTTCTCCATATATTTGGATAGATAGTTTTGCAGGATAAAGTAATCTTGGTTGACAGTTGTTATCTTTCAGAACTTGGAATACATCATTCAAGCCCTTCTGACTTTTAAAGTTTGTGTTGAGTAATTTGATATTATTTTGATGGGCTTGACTTTGTAGATGACATGCTTTTTCTCTCTAACTGACTTCAATATATTTTCTTTGTTTTGCATGTTTAGTACTTTAATTATAACATGGAGAGAGAGGTTCTTTCCAGGTTTTTGTCTGTTCTAAACGCTTCTTGCATCTACATTAGTGTTTCTTTATCAATTTGGGGAAACTTTTCTTCTTTGATTTGTTGAAAATGCCTACTAAGCTTCTGGATTGAAATTCTTCTCCTTCTACTATAGTCTGAATTCTTATGTTTGTTCTTGACATAGAGTCCTGGATATCTTGAAATTCCCATTCATACCTTCATATTAGTTTGTCTTTCTCTTTGTTGTACTGTATTAGGTCTGACACCTGGTCTTCTAGTTTAGATATTCTGTTCTCCCCTTCATCCATTCTAGTGGTGAGACTTTCCACAGAGAATTTTATTTGACTGACTGTGTTCTTCAGAGCTAGCATTTAAGCCTATGTCTATTTCCTTATTCATGTCTTATAATGACCTCCTGTTGCTGTCATGTTAACATTGCTGGTAAAAATCACCCAACCAAAAATATCATGTGGGACAAAAGGATTTATTTTGGCTTATATGCTCAAGGGGGAAACTGCACGATGGCAGGGAAAAATGATGGCATGAACAGAGGGTGGACATCAGTCCCTGGCCCACATAAGATAAACAACAGGTATAGGAGAATGTGCCAAACACTGGAAAGGGGACACTGGCTATAATATCCATAAGCCTGCCCCCCCAACAAACACTGCCTTCAGGAGGTGTTAATCTCCAAATCTCTATTAACTGGGAACCTAGCATTCAGAACACCTAAGTTTATGGGGGACACCTGAATCAAATCACCATACCTCCTTGTTTCATTAAGCTGGTTTCTTGTGTACTCTTCCAGGAGTTTGATTTCTTTTTTAATTCCCTTGTTTTCTTCTTTGATTCCTTTCATTTCTTCTTTGATTTATTTGAGTATAGATACAATAATTTGGGTTTTTATTTTATCTTTGTCAGGCATTTCACCTAAAATCATCTCATTGGTGATCATTTATGATGGATTCGTATTTTTTGGTGGAATTGTATTGTCTTGATTCTTTGTGTTTCTTGTATTATAATGTAGCAACTTTTGCATCCTGAATTGATTTGATCCTTGGGTTTTCTACTGATATGCAGTGTTCTTACATGTGGTGATCCACCTTTATGTACTTTCAGGATATGAGTTTAAGGTGCCAGGTGTAGCTCTTATACCCCAATTCAACCACAAAAGTAATCCTAAGTGTTGAGATTGCTTGCTAAGCAAGTATTCTAGTTGACTGGGTTCAACAATTTACATGAAAATTCTAATCTTCAACTGAGCAATATACACATTCAATAAAAATCAACACAGAGTATGCAATTGTGGGGATTAAAACAAAGAGATAGTCTTATAAAGCCAAGATCTCTAAGGGTGTGTGTTGCTGTACACCTTTAATCTTGTCACCCGGGGCATTTTTGTTCTGAATTGGGTTCCAGGCCAGCCTGGATTTGAATTAGACCCTGCCCTTAATAATGATAGAAGCAAAAGACAAAGGCCCTATAAATCTGAAAGAATCAAAGGCAAAAATAATCACCCCCCAAATACAGCTTATTTGAAAACGGTAAGGCAAGTAAACAGTTCTGATCAGCTGTGCTGGATGCACTGCCACTAGGGTCTGAATGCTGGAGGTTTGCAGTTCTGATGGTTGGGGAATGGGAAAGTGCAGAAAGCCGAGAGTTGCTTACATAGTCCTGCCTATATCCCTTTCAGTATCTCCTTAGTTGATCTAAGCTGTCTTTCCTTCATGTTTCTTGACTTCACAAGGAGGCTTATGAGGTTGGAAAAATCCCTTTGTTTGGTCCCTGTTGCTGCCACTGCTTGGTATCCCTGGTGGTGCTTTGCCAGACAGGTGCATGGATCATGAGGATTGGTGGGCATTTTGCTGTGGTTTTGGCCAAATCCCTCCCTGGGATGGTTTGGCATGGTTCTTATCCTGCCATCTTACCTGGAAGTCTAGCAGCCTGATTTTAGCGTCCTTTTTCATAGGAAAAAGTATAAGGATAGCCAAAATATATTTCTGGAGAAAATAAATAAAGAAGTGATTGGCCCTACCAAACTGAAAATGTTCCAATATACAATAATCTTGAATAATTCTCTTTCATATGTGATAAAATGAACTATTTAATCATTGGGAATAAGGCTGGTCTCTTAAATGTTATAGCAACTGGTTACCCACTTGGAATAAATTGAATTTTTATTTCCCACCACTCCCAAAAGAAATTCCAGAAGGCTTACATTATAGACAAAAGTATACATAGATTCACAAGTTTACACTATAAATGCATCAAAATTCCTATCTGAATATCTACATAGAAAATATGCAAAGTAATATCATAAGATAAAACAATGATGAATCTAAAACTTTACCAAAAAATTAAAAAAAAAACAGAAGTAAATACAAGTGATCTACTTTATAAAACAATTTATAAACAAGGTTGTATAACTGATTCTACAACATTAAAAAAGAAATACTTTGTACAATTAGTAAGCAATGATAATCATCCCAGTGGAAAATTGAGCATAAGGCGTGAATAAATTAAGACAAAAATACAATATAATAATGTGTGAACTCTCACTAGTTTTTCATAAAAATACTTTACATGAATATTCATAATAATATTGTTTATTTGATTTGAAAATCTTAACTTGTGAAATGTGTCATTCATTCTCATTATAATACTATTGAGGACAGAGCAATGAACAAAACAGATTCTATACAAAATCACTTGTGATATGTTGAATACCTATGTAGTACAAGTTAGGAATAAGCACATTACAAGTCACAGACTTTTGCTCACTTTTGGAATAAGCAGTATTCTGATCTTCTAATAGTAGCCACCTTACACCTCTTCATTCAATAAATGCTAAATGTCTTCCTTTTCTCAGACAATGGACTATATGCTAAGGAAACCCTATTTAGTGGAGCTACAATCTAATAGGTTAGAAAAAAAGCATAAGTATTTGATTTTATAGATAAACATATACTAGGTGATTTCATATGGACAAACAAGTGATAAATTCAGGTAGGGTGAAGAGACTTGGGGACTGTGAGGTGGTGGTGTTAATTGTGTAGACTATTTTAGAGTGATGCTATTTGAGCACAGACTTGAACGACAGAAGGCATTTGCTACAGAGATGTGGCTGGAGAGAATGCCATGCAGAGTTAAAGGGACAAGAGGGGTTGATTTATGGTAAGCAATACAAAAAGGCTTCTATGAAAGAGAAATTAATTGACCAAAACAAGCAGAATACAATATGTGAACAGTGTGATCAATGAGTCCCTAACTGAATGAACATTAACAAATTGCTCAACCTTTCAAACCAATTTCTGCTTTCAATTTACTTTTTTCAATATCTGTGTTTAATACACGTGTTTATGCATGTTCATTAGGTGTGTGCATGTTTAGGTGTCTGCGCATATGTAACTACTTACATGTGGAAGCCAAAGAGTGAAAGGGGCACTGATTCAGTTAGACTAGTTGAACAAAAAGCCAGGAGCCTCCTATCTCTGCCTTCCCATTGCTGAGATTATAGAAATGTGATGATTTATATTGGCTGTCAACTTGATAGGACCTAGGATCACCTGTAAGGCTATGTACACTAGGTTAGCCTCTGTGAATATCTGTGAGGGGCTATTTTAATTAACTTAATTAATGTGGGAAGACCTACCTTAACTGTGCAAAACAGTTTCTTGTACTGTAGTTCTAGACTTTATAAAAGAGAGAGAGAGTGGCTGCAGATATGGCTCTGGAGGTAAGGCACTTGCCTGCAAAGCCTAATGACCTGGGTTCAATTCCCATGTAAATCCAGATGCAGAAAGTGCTGCATGCATCTGGAGTTTACTTACAGCAGCTGAAGGCCCTGGCACACCCATTATCTCTTTCTGTTTCTCTTTGTTCTAGCTGTCTGCTTGCAAATAAACAAACAAACAAACAAACAGATAGGTAGATACATGCATACATACATAGCTAGATAAGTAGCAACATTCATCACTATCTGCTTTCTTGTGGTACTGGATTTGACCACCCTCCTTAATTGCCTGCTATCATATCTTTCCCACCATGATGGACTATAACCTGGAACAGAAAGCTGAAATAAATCTTTCCTTCCCTAGGCTAACTTTTGTCAAGTATTTTGTCTTAACAAGTTGACAAATACAAGGAGCATGACCCCACACCTGCATTTTATGTGGGTACTGATGTTGCAATTCAGGTTCTCATGTATGTGCAGCAAGCACTTTAGCAAGTAAGTAATATCTCCGACTCTCAATCTAATTTCTTTATTGGAAAAGTTGACATAGAAATGAAAGTTTGAGCTGGGAATAGTGGTGCACATCTTTAATCCCAGTACTCAGGAGGCAGAGGTAGGAAAATAGGAGGATCTCTGTGAGTTTGAGGTCTGCCTGAGACTACAGAATGAATTACAGGTGAGCCTTGGCTAGAGCCAAGATCTTAACTTGAAAAAAAAGTGAAACATACTTCATTAATGATAATCACTAAAAAAATATGTAATAATTATTTAATAAGTGGCTGACATCAGCCAAAGCTCTACTAATTCTCTTATCTATCATTATTCTTATATTAAACCATTTATCATCCCATCTGTATTTTAATGTATTATCTCTACTTTTATATGCCATGACCACCAATTCTAGCTCCCCAATTCAGGACTGGATAATTTTCTTTAATAACTGATCATTATTTCCATGTTGCCATCATATCAGGCTGTATAAGACATCACATTATGATATATGGTTCCCACTTTGCTCAGCCTATTTATATATTCTGGGTGACTTATATCTGATAATCCTTTCTCATTCCTGATTATCATAGCATTTTTCATGTGGCCACTATCTGATTGAGGTCTTTCACTCTCATATATATATAGGGACCATTGTGTAGATCTCTACCACTTTAGAATGTGGGGTAATCAGCTTTTGTATCTCTCTCAGGAATATGGGACTTTCTGTCACCTGAAACAACATCATGATGTGGGATGTCCAGAGAGATTGTATTGAGACCAGCATGTGAATTAAAAAAAAAAATGAGATAACTCTTCTGTTCCTGAAGGTACTCTAGATCTTCAAAATTCAACCCCCATCCAGGGGCTTCTACAAACTACTCAGTTTACATCAATGATTTCATGGAGATCAGAACCAGGAGGTGACAATTTGGTGACCCTTCTAGGGCTCACTAGTCTGCCAGCTTTCGTTGCCTCTTCTCTGGCTATCCATTTTCCTTCAGATGATATAGATTCTCTAGATTGTAGTCCAAAGAAATTTGCTCTGTTATCATCTTCCTAATTTTATGCTTGAATTTGGCTTCTGAAACTTACAGAACAAAATTTGCATATTTCGCTTTGAGGATCTTATGTTTTAGGAGACAACAGATCTAGTATAATTGCAGCAAGGTTTGAACTAACCAGGGATACCAAGGGAAAAAGTGGTCCATTAATAAATCTGCTGGTATTGCATTCACATTTAAACATGTCTAATGTATGTATTGGTATATTTGAAGAAAGTATTTTTAGGTTGTTGTTGCAGTCAACTTCACATTGCTGGCAGAAATCATCTGACCAAGAGCAGCTTTTGTGGAAAAAAAAAAAAAAGGTTTTCTTTGGCTTACAGACTCAAGGAGAAGCTCCATGTTGGCAGGGGAAAATGATGGTAGGAGCAGAGGGTGGACATCACACCCTGGCCAACATCATGTGGACAATAGCAAGAGGAGAGTGTGCCAAACATGGGCAAGGGGACACTGGCTATAACGCCCATAAGCCTAGCCCCAACAATACACTGCCTGTGGGAGGCATTAATTCCTAAATCTCTGTCAGCTGGGAATCCAGCATTCAGAACACCTAAGATTAGAGGAGACACCTGAATCAAACCATCACAGTTGTATTCCAAATCATTAACAAAGATGCTTTCAGGAATGAGGCATTATTGAATGGAGACTTTGATTTTTTTTTTTTTTACTATTCTAAATTCTTTCAATGTTTTAAAAGGGTAATTCTTAAATATTAGCATGAATCAAAATCACTTGGTGGGCTTTTTGTAACTCTGATTGCTAGACCTTAACCAATAATTTGTATTTCTAACACTCTCTCAGGTGATACTACTGCTGTATTATTAGCAAGACTATTATGGTGTTACACTAAAGCAGGGTGAAAACAGAAATTATGTTGAGAAATTTTAAAATAACTTTGTGACTCCTTAAAAGTCCCCACTGGGTCTATATTGAAGAATGACCCACAGTTGTTCAAATGGCATTGGGAGAAAGAGTCTTCCTCCACACCAGTTCATGTGTAAGCAGAAATGAATATTCTCTCTAGGAATAGGCCAAAGTGAATGAAATTATTTCCAGTGAAACCATTCCTTTCTGGTTTTCTTTGAATCATTCCCACATCTTTTTCACAATGAAACAAAATATGGTGACACACTTAGCAAATGTTAAAACTTACGAGAGAAATCAATAAATTAAAGCTTCTTTACATTCATCACTCAATTCACTTATCAGTTTCCTGTCCTTATATTTATAGAGGGAGACTGGATTGTCGTTATAGCTGATATAATTACAAAATGCCTTTTTAGAACATTTTTAACTCAGAATCCAGTTTCCTCAATTTGTCCTATAAGGTAATTGTAAGGCTTGTTTGCTTTTTTTTTTTCTTTCTTTTCTTTTCTTTTCTTTTTCTTTTTCTTTTCTTTTCTTTTCTTTTTTTTTTTTTTTGAAAACTTCCTTAGAGACTTGGCCTGGTTTCTACCTGTTATTGCTTCCTCATTTGCCTTTCATGTCTCCACACAGTGTTAGATTTGGCATAACTCCTAAACTTCATGATTTTTCTATATTCTGCCAGATAGAACTTTATTTTGAGGGAATTGCTTTTATGGATTAATGCTTTTACGTGCTATTTTCCTTTGGTTCAGTGAATCTAACCAGTGAACTCATTCCTTTCACACCATTTTATTTGCTCGCATAGCCAATTGCATATTCCCAATATATAAAATATATTCATGTCAATTTCTTCTTAAACATCTCTTCTAACATGACTGAGACTTTCTGACACTGGTATTTTCTTTCCATATTAGGTTTCATTTCTGTTTTGTCTGATCTACTTTTGGGTATGCATGCTGCAAACATCTCATATCTAACTTTGCCTCCTTGCTAGTTTTGCAGTGAAAGCGAATAGCAGTGCTTAAGTGATGGAATCTTAACATGAATGTGCTTTAATTAAAACTTCACAAGGAAGCTGATGAGAATGTCTAATTTAGCTAGCTCTAAAACTCGGTTATTTTAATCATGACTGAGAGTGGCATGTTGTTTAAAGCTATTGCAGATGTATTCTATGGAGGCTAATAATAAAGATTCTGGAAAAACAATTATTTTAAATCAAGATTTAGCATTAACACATTTTAGCCCTTTAAAACTTTTTTTTATTTAAAGTCCAGCAATTACACACACACACACACACACACACACACACACACACACACACACACACACTTATTGTAGTGTATTTTGACAGCTTTACCAAAAAAAAATGCACACACACATTCCTTCTTTCAAAAGAAAATAGTAAAAGCTTTTCAGTTTTTTCTTGTCTAGGTTTTTTTTTTTCTTTCTTTTTTTAAGATACGTAATTGGAATTTGTAATTGCTAGTATGGCCAGTTTTTATTCTCTTGCTTAAATGTAGCTCTGAGGTAGCAGTTTATTCTTAACAGTCAATGTATTTATTAAAATTGATGAAACAAGTACTTGCTTTTTCTCATGTATCAGGACAAAGTAGCAAAAGCATTTAGAAGATAGGCTGAAGCATCCAGAAGTATAGTGTGTCATTAGACCCATGAATCCTTGTTACACCAAGCTGCACAGGCATACATAATGTCACTTGCTTACATGGACTTTGACACTGCTCCATCAGAACCCCTGGTAACCTGGACAAATCTCTAAAACTGGGCTACAAACAGCAAAGGATTTTGTAGTTCCAGTGGCAATGGATGAAAGTATGGAACAGCTCATTTATTTCTTTTCCTTCCAGGATATTCCCATGCCTAATGGATTCTTTGCATTAAACCTGATTAATGAACAAGGCCCACTTTTGTTCTCTAACTTCTCCTAGAGAGCAATGCACAGAAAAAGACAAGCATTGCAGGTGACTTGGTTTGTGTCAGGGTGCACCATGTTAGGCACAGGGTGTGTCCATTTCATATACTGACTGTCTATAGGTACCAGCATCTACCTAAAGACACACTATGTAAGAAGATAACTGAGCCAAAGATATACTGGGTGAGTGCATTACAGTGATACTGTATTGGGCATTCACACTAAAACAACAATGATGAAGTCAAGTTGATAAAGCTTCCTAAGACAGTTCATAAAACTCCCCAGAATTATATTAATCAGTTTTCCATGTTTTGTAGGCAAAGAGTTTACCTGCGAAATAACACATCCTAGATGTGTGTAGGATCATTGCAGGAGTGCTGCAACTAGAATGATTTGGTTACACTATGAATTTACTTTCTATGTACTATTACAGATAGTATTTAAAAATTTCCCCCTCCTGCCCTATTTATTCACTCTCTGAAATATATTTCCTGATTTAAAGTGCCCCTTTATGGCAATATAAAACAGGGATAGCAAGATAGTTGTTTTAATTCTTATACTCTAATCAATATCTGATATTAGATATATTGCTATCTCATTTCTTAATTGGAAACTAAGCAAAGAGTGCTAGGGATTTCTCTCAGTAAAATAAAATTAACCTGTTAAAATATTAACATGGGTTTTCAGTGGCTGAGGAATAACTTGTGAAAAAGACTGTGTACCCTTTAGGTGGAAACAGCTAAGACCAAAAAAAAAAAAAAAATCCACCAGCAATATGATTCCTATAGGCAAGATGTATTTTTGGCAGATATGTAGCTCAGTATACTACATATTGAGGTGAGGATCACATGATGACCAGCAAAAGCTACTTTCCCACACATAACAGAACACAAAGCAAGGTAAATCCAGGTGGTAGCAGAGTCTCTCTACCTCCCCCACCAGACTGTGCTGCTTGTCAGATTCAGATAGTTGTGAGAAGCAAAGCAGCCAGGGCTACATGGAAAATCACAAAAGCAGAACATATTGTCAAGTTGCAGCTGGCTGTGTGGAAACGTAAAGTCCCTGTGCATCAAAACAAACAAAATTGAAAACTAACTAATCTGAAATGCTATCTGTGCCCACCTTACTTCTTGCTTCTCTTGCATTAGATGATCAGAAGATCTGAATTCCTAAAACATTGGAATTTGTGACTTCACATTCAAAAACAAGTGTGGTATAGTTAATTTAATTCTATTTTAATCTTCAGATATAAATATACATAAAATGAAAGGGCATAAATAGTGATAGATATATATTGCTGATAAAAACACCCATGTGACTACCACCAAGTCCAAGAAATAAAATGGTACAGATTCCAGAAGTCACTCTCATCTTCCTTACTTGTGACTATACATTCTCCTAAAGACAATAATTATTTAATTTTTAAATATTTTATTTATTCATGTATTTATTTGAGAGAAGAAAGAGAGAGAGAGAGAGAGAGAGAGAATGGGTGTGCCAGGGCCTCCAGCCACTGCAAACGAACTCCAGATGCATGCACCCCCTTTTGCATCTGGCCTACATGGGTCCTGAAGAATCGAACTGGGATC
Organism: Jaculus jaculus; assembly: GCF_020740685.1. Lineage (NCBI taxonomy): Eukaryota > Metazoa > Chordata > Mammalia > Rodentia > Dipodidae > Jaculus > Jaculus jaculus. The sequence goes on along the minus strand of NC_059125.1, from coordinate 21,049,095 downwards.
CTTTGGCTTTTCAGGCAAATGCCTTACCCACTAAGCCATCTTCCCAGGCCAAAAGCAACAATTATTTGCACTATATATGAACTATTTCCTTAATTTAGTATTTTAATCAACTCACTAATTCTTAAATACTATAGCAGAGTTTTGGATTTTTTTTCAATTTCATTGAAATAGATTCATGTACATATTCTTTTGTGTCTAACATTATATTTATGGGTAATGACAAACTATTTTTCACAGAAGTAGTGATCAATTTACCCTCTACATTTTGTGAGAAATCCTGCTTTAGCATACACTCCTGTTCACTTGATTGATCAGACGTTTTCATTTTACCACTCTGGTATCATATTGCACTTCCGTATATTTCCCTCAAGATTAGCAATGCTGGAGTTATTTTCAAGGTCTATTGTTCATTATATAACCCTGTTTAGGGAACTAAGCATTCAATTCTCTCACTTGTTTTTCTATTGATATGTTTCTTTGATTATTAATTCATGTTGATTTTAAAAACATATTCAGCCAGGTCTAGTGATACAAGCTTACAAACTAGAGTTCTCAGGAGACTGAGGGAAGAGGATTCCAAGTTCAAGTTCTGCCTGGACCATAAAGAGTTCTAAGGCCAACCTGGGCAACTTATGAGACCCTGTCTCAAATTAACAAGTAAAAGAAGGCAGTGATGTAGCTTATTAATGGAGCACTTTCCTAGGTTCAAACCTTAGTATTAAAAAAAAAAATACCCAGGGTAAAACCCTTCATCAGTTTTATGTACTAAAATACATATGATTCCATTATTCTGTTTTTTTTCAACCTCCTTAATACTTTGTAAGAAGTTAGCTATGTCAAAGGAGCTCTGAGTCTTTCATGTCCTTAGGGAGGTCAAAATTAGCCATGTGGAAAGGTTAAAAGGAAAGATGTTTAGTCAGCCTCAGTGTTCCAGCCATCCCAGTTGCAGCCACCAGACATGAAAATGAAAAATCAACAATAGGGACTCTCTTCCAGCAGATGAGTTGTGAAGAATAAGAAAAACAACCACAAGTCAGAGCTGAGACCTAAGGCATAAGACCCCAACAGAACCATTCAAGGTATCTCTAGCAATTTAACCCCCCGTAATTCCCATTATTGTGGAATGAATATTATATCCCTGGTGACCACTGCCCAAGTGTGTGTTTCCTGATGTTAGTATGCGGTGAGTAGATTGTTGTGCAGTGATATCAAACTATAGCAGAACATTACATGTTGGATATGAAATAACATTCTGAAGGACTGGAATACATGCAGATGAACAGGAATTTGGGAAAAGAGACACATGAGCCAGATTGGTGAATATACTTACAGTGCTGGAGTGTAAGTACAGTTACCACACCAACAAAGTTGAAGGAATAAGTTAGGATAAATTTGGCAAGGTGTTTGTAATTCTTTATTGACAACATAGGGGAAATGAAGAGACATTGTGTAGCACAATTGCATGTTAATATGAGACTGTGATAGTTGCTAATCATGGCAAGACCAGTTTACTATGGCCAGTGGCTATTTATTCTGAAAACTCTGGAAGTACATATTCTACAGTGAATGCAGGGCCACATTGAGTCCATCTCTAGAAAGGAAGGCAGAAAAATGAGAAATAGAATGACAGAGTATTCCACTATAGTACCTGTACTATGATTGAATGATTTGCTTTATGGAAAAATTCTTATCTATGTAATACCTTTTTAATTTCTTCTATATTTAATACATTTTTATTTCTTTATACTCTCTATATGACTTATTAAGTTTTGTGTATATTTATGTATATCTATGCATGCACATACACATATATGTATGTATGTGTGTGTATACATATATATACATATATACATACATACATACATACATACTGAAGCTTGAATTCAGGGCCATGAACATGCTAGGCAAAGCACTTTACCACTGATGTACATCCCAGACCCTAGGAATATGTTACTTTAGTCTGTTAAAAGCATCAGCTTATGAATGACTTGAAATCATGTTACAAGTAGTTCTAAGCAATTTTAGAAACCATTAAGACTTATAAGTGGTCATATTATTATCATGATCCCTACAGAGCTTTAGGAAGAGAAGACAGAAAAATAAATAAATAAGTTTGGTGAGTATAGAAAGATTCACCAGGGTCATTGTTAGCAAGAGAAAAGAAGACCATATATGATAGAGCAATGACAATAGGACAAAGTTGCCATTTCAATGTGTCCTGTTCCTTTCATTCAACAGCCTTAATTTTTTTCTTCTTTACTCCTGGATCTGAGTTCCTTGCATAGACAGTGTGTTGTCTGTAATAAGTAGGCCAGACCCATTTCTGGGCTTCCCTGACCTCCCAGTTCTGAGTTCCTTGGGCAGACAGTGTGTGGGCAGGATAGGAGGTAGGAGGTCTACAGTGAGTAGGCAAGACCCATTCCTGGGCTTCTCCCACCTCCCCCAAGTCTGAGTTCCTTGCACTGACAGTGTGTGGGTTGGCACCTAGGCCAGACCTATTTCCAGGCTCCTCCCACCTCCCTCATCTGAGTTGATTGCTGTGTGTAGGCAGGCTAGGCATTCTGGAGTGAGTAGGTCAAATCAACTTTTAGGCTCCTCCCACCTCCCTGGTCTAATTTCCTTTCTAGGACAGTGTGTGGGCAGGCACAGGGCACATCAATATGGAGTGAGTAAGCCAGACCCCAGCATCTGGGCATCTCCCACCTCCCCAGTCTGGGTGGCCTGAGCTGGTCTGTGTCATGGAGGGCACAGCAAAAAGTAGGTCAGATCCCTGTTCACTTGTTCTTCCCAGTCTCCTGGTCCTGGTAGGTCCCATTATGCCTTGCTTGGGGAAGCCTAGTCCCTGTGTGAACTGTGGAGTCAGTCCATTTGCTCTGGTATCCTGAAAGTCTACTAGGTACCAACATCCCTGTTCACCTGAGTCAGAGGGTGAAGAGGCAAAAGGCTTAATTTGATTGAAGAAAATGTTAGAACCCTCCAAAGAGATATGAATAAATTGAAGTTAATTCAAGAAATGGAAGACCTTAACAACTGGTTAAACTTAATGAAGGCATGATCTAATGAAATAATGAACTACAGAAAGCATCAAGAAAATCAGAACTCAAATTGAAATCATACCTACATGATATAAAATAACACAACAGAAAGCAAAAATCAAATAGAAATTGTAAAAAAAACCTTTCTAGAACCACCCACCCACAAAGTTACTCATGTGGATGAAAGAACCTCTGACCTGGAAGATAAGACAGAATAACTTGATCAAGTTGCCAAAAACTTTGCTAAATTCAAAAAATCAAGTGAAGAGAATACAAGGGAACAATGGGATACCCTAAAATGACCAAATATCCAGATTATGGGTATATCAGAATGAGAGGAAATGCAGACCAGAGGCATAGAGGACATACTCAACAAAATTATTGAAGGAAACTTTCTGAATCTTGCAAAAGAGAGTCCCATCCAGATACAAGAAGCCCACAGAACACCAAACCGACAGGAACAGAGAAGAAACTCTCCAAGACACACCAAAGTTAAAACTCTTAACAACAAAAGCAGAGAGTGTTAAAAGAACCAAGAAAAGCAATTCACAACATAGAAAGGCAATCCCATCAGAATTACATCAGATTTCTCAATGGAAACTCTGAAAGCCAGAAAGGCATAAAGGGTTTATATCTCAATACAATAAAGACTATATATCAAGCTCCTGAAGCCCAAATAATACTTAATGGGGAAAATCTTAAGGAGTTTCAACTGAGATCGGGAACTAGACAGGGGTTCCCACCCTCACCACTGCTCTTCAAAATAGTACTAGAAGTACTATCCTAAGCAATAAGAGAGGAGAAAGAAATAAAAAAGAATTCAAATTGGAAAAGAAGAAGTCAAGTTTGCCCTATTAGCAGATGACATGATCCTATATATAAGTGACCTAAAAGTATCCATCTCAAACTTTTAACGATGATAAATTACTTCACCAAAGTGGCAGAATAAAAAAAAATACAAAAATCAGTAGCTTTTCTATATGTAAAGGACAAATATACAGATAAAGAAATCAGTGAGGATGTCCCATTTTCAGTAGCAACAATACCAATAAATAAATAAATACATTGGAATAACACTAACAAAGGATGTGGTAAATACATTGGAATAACACTAACAAAGGATGTAAAAGACCCACATAATGAAAACATTAAAAAAAAACATAAGAAATAAGACAAGGAGTACTGGAGAAGGTAGAAAGTCCATCCATGCTCCAGGAGAAGTAGAATTAATATTGTGAAAATGGCAATTCTACCAAAAGCAATATACTACATCTGTATATCTGTAAATACAATACCAATAAAAAAATACCAGCATCATTCTGCACATAGATTGAAATAATGATCTCAAAATTCATATGGCATGGCAGAAGGCCTCACATATCAAAACATATCCTCAGAAAAAACAAACAAAGAAAAAACAAAACAAAAAACCTCTGGAGGTATAATCATACCCAATCTAAAGCATTATTGCAAAGGCATAAAGACAAAAACAGCATGGTACTGGAATAAAAACAGAAACATAGACCAATGACAGGAATTGAAGACCCAGACCTTAGGGCAAGTAACTATAGCTGCTTGATCTTTGACAAAGGTGCCAATAATGTAGACTGGAGAAATGGAAGCATCCCAACAAATGATGCTGGACAAATTGGATGACCATATGTAGAAAAATTAAATTAGATCCACTTATTTTGACATACACAAAAGTCAAGTCCAAATGGATTAAAGACCTCAATATAAGGCCTGAAACTCTTCAAATACTGGAAGAGAAAATAGGAGGCACTATTCACAATATAGGACTGTGAAAAGACTTCCTGAAGAAAACCCCAGTAGCTAAGGAAATTAAAGTAGTACTCAACCAATGGGATCTCATGAAGGTAAAAGCTTCTGCACAATTATCATAAGCAGTGCCAACAGATTACCCACTGAATGAGAGAAAGTATTTATCAGCTATACTGCTGAAAGAAGCCTAATAACTAGAATCTACAAAGAACTCAAAAACCTAAACAATAAAAATTAAACAACCCACTCCAAAAGTGGGATAGAGAACTGAATGGGGGGTTCTCATAGGAAGAATTACAAATGGCTAATACACACCTAAGAAAATATTCAACATCCCTAATCATTAGGGAAATGCAAATTAAAACAACTATGAGGTTCCACCTTAGCCCAGAAAGGCTAGCAAACATTAAAAAATCAAATGAAAACAAATGTTTGTGAGGATGTAGAGAATTAAGAACACTCATTCACTGTTGGTGGGAATATAAGCTGGTATAAGCACTGTAAGAATCAACATAGAAACTACTGAAAATGATGACTATAGAGTTACCAACAGACTCTGTTCTTCCCTTACTGGGCATTTACCCTAAAAGTTCCACATCTCAGTTCAGAGATATTTGATCAACCATGATTTTAGCTGCTCGATTCATAATAGCTGAAAACTGGAATCAATCCAAATGTCCATCATTGGAATGGATAATCAAGATCTGCTATATCTACACTATGGAATTCTACTAATCAGTAAGAAAAAAATAACAAAATTAAACATGTAGAATAATGGTAGAACTTGGAACCGATCATACTAAGTGAACTCACACAATTACATAAAGACAATTGTCGCATGGTCTCACTCATCTGCAGTTCATAATCTGGATCACTCCAAGTTGCTGACATACCTGGATGGCATCTCAAGGCTTGGACAATAAGAAAGATAGAGCTTCGGGAATGGGGAAATTTGGGTAGGAACACAAAACTGAACCCAAATTGAAATAGTACCATACAGTCCTATATCCTGGAAGTCAGACTAAAAAGGACCTTAGGGGAGCACCTGAATCAAAGGGCCCTGGAGTGGGTGAGACAAAGCAAATCCTTGAAATTTCTCCTGTTGCTTTCTTCACTTTTTCTTTTTCTTTTTTTTCTTTTTTCTTTTTCCTTGGTGCTGGCCTATAATTCCCAGTTCAAGGATGTGGTTTACATTCACAATGAGCTGTTGATCACAGAGACATTCAAAGTCTTTCAAAACAAACAAAAGAGATGTTGCAGTCTGGTTTGCATTGCTGGTAGAAATCACCCAACCAAGAGAAGCTTTTGAGAAAACAAAAAAGAGGTTTGTTTTGGTTTACAGGCTTGAGGGGGACATTCCATGATGGCAGGGAAAATTATGGCATGAGCAGAGGGTGAACATCACCCCTAGCCAACATAGTGCGGACCATAGCAACAGGAGAGTGTGCCAAACACTGGCAAGGGGAAACTGGCTATAACACCCATAAGCCAGGCCCCAACAATACACTCCCTCCAGGAGGTGTAAATTCCAGAATATCCATCATCTGGGAATCTAGCATTCAGAACACCTAACTAACATTCCAATTTAACATTCAGAACTCCACAATTCCTCCTCAAGGCACCATGCTCATGGCCCTTTCCAAAACACCAGACCATGTTGCAAACTCAATTACACTCTCTTTCCTGCATTTCTTATACTCTACAATACCAGGTAGGATGAGAGTTTGTTGATCCAGGAGGGAACAAAGCAGACTTTGAAGAACAGGGCACTCCTTGAGCACTCAGGACCCTTTAAAAGAGTCTACATTTTTCCTGTTGCCCCAGTGCAGGTCATCTGGCCCAAACTAAAGGGATGCAATCTCTAAAACAATTTCCAGGTGAACAGGCAGCAATTTAGGCCCAAACATTTCATTTTTTCTGTGCCATATATCTCTGTGCACATCAGTTCATTTCTATGCAAAGAAACTCTGAACAACTTCTCAGGACATGGGCATAAGAGCAAGCTTCTCACACAGACTGGTAGCCCAGTATAAACCCTTTCTCACCCTTATAAGTCAATGATGGCAGGGAAAATGATGACATGAGCAGAGGGTGGACATCACCCCTGGCCAACATAATGGTCAATAGCAATAGGCGAGTGTGCCAATGCCAAACACTGGCTTAGGGAAAGTGGCAATAACACCCATAAGCCCACCCCCAACAATACACTCCCTGTAGGAGGTGTTAATCCCAAATCTCCATCAGCTGGGAATCTAGCATTCAGAAAGCCTAAGTTGATGGGAGACACCTGAATCAAACCACCACAACAGACTTCTGTCAGAGCACTTGATTACCCACCAAAGGTTAATCGTTAGACCCTACTGCTGAAGGCACCATATGCTGTCAGCTCAGACCATGGAGATACATGGTTGGAATCTGGAAGATGGCCTGTCCCCAGAAAATTAGCCTATCTAGTGCTGGAAAGCGCTACATGAGCCACCAGGGAAAGTGTCCAATAACTGTCTAAGCAACTCTAAGTCTAAGCAACTCAGGAGCAGACAATCCGTTGTGATGCTCACACAAGTGCAATAGTGGCAAACAGCCATGATGGGTAACCAGCTGTTCTTGGATTGGCTAACAGATCACGGTCAATGGAAAGGAAACTATATCTGGAAGTGGGAAACAGTTCAGAATGATATCCAGATAATGATTCTGCTTTCCATTGTCAAGCTCCCTCTAACCTTAGACTACAAGAGAGTTAGCTGGTGCTGTCTTCATTCTCTGATGGAGAATCTGCTTCTTTTTTTCAGACAGGAGCTGGACCTCAAGTGGTAAACAACCCAATTCACTGCACCCTGGCCCCAGCTGAAACAACAGAGGGATTGGGGAAATGAACAAGAGTGCTGCTTTTTTAGTGGATCTGATATGAGCATGAGGGTGATGGAGATAGACACTGAGGACACTCAACACCTACCAAACAATAGATCCAGAGATTCCTAAGTGCCCATTGCTGAAGTACACTTACAAAGCTCCCAGCATGGCTCAGGGAATTTTGTTGAAGTGGGGGTGGAAAGATTGTTAGAGCCACAAGTTGGGACATTTTGCAGAGACATTGCCTCTCCCACCTAACTGACTGCTGCCCCCATATTGCATGACCCACAAACCCCATGTAGTTGGCTTGCATCCCCAATGAAGAAGGCTTCTTCAGAAAAGGGACAGGGAGGATGGTAATGAAGGTACCAACATGTGTTGTTTACGTACTAAATGTGTCTGTATATAATAAAAATAAATTAAAAAGTGAAACATATCCCCTATAGGCTCATGTGTTTGAACAATTGGTCCAAAGCTAATAGCACTGTTTTGGAAGATTGTGTAAGCATTAGGAGGTGGAATTTTGCCGAGGAAAGTAGGTTAATGAAGGCAGGCATTGATGTGTTATAGCCCCACTTGCTGTTCTTTCTCTGCTTACTGACTGAATCTGTGATTGCAATGTACCCAACCAAGCTGCCATGCATTCTCCCATGATGGGATATATGCCCTCAAAACATAAGCCAAAATAAGACTTTTCTTTTCTTTTTTAATTAATTATTTATTTATTTGAGAGCGACAGACACAGAGAGAAAGACAGATAGAGGGAGAGAGAGAGAATGGGCACGCCAGGACTTCCAGCCTCTGCAAACGAACTCCAGACGTGTGCGCCCCCTTGTGCATCTGGCTAACGTGGGACCCAGGGAACCGAGCCTTGAACCGGGGTCCTTAGGCTTCACAGGCAAGCTCTTAACCGCTACGCCATCTCTCCAGCCCCCAAATTTTCTTTTCTTAAGTTGCTTCTGGTAATGTATTTATTCACAACAATGAGAAAGTATCTCAAAATCAAGTTGAACTGTGCTTGTGTAAGACAAAGTCCTAGCATCTCAGCTAAGATAGGAAAAAAAAAAAAAAAAAAGCTATCAAACAGATGTTTCAACTGATGCTCAGTTAAGGACTAGTGCTATTTGAAATTTTAGTCCAGGTAAATTTTCTGTCTATTAAAATTAACAGAAACACAAATTTCTTTGTAGTATCTTATCAAAATTCAGACAATATATACCCCGGCAGATCTCAACTATTTTATATATTATTATATTTTATCTGGCATATTATCTGTGTACATGTCCTTATGTGTATAGGCATGTATGTTTCCATGTGCTCCATTCCAAGTCACTGCATACAATTGAAGATGATACTGTTACTAATTAGTGGACTGATGTTCTATGCAGCCTCATTCTTAAGTATACTCCATGGTTATGGGGAATTGTGATTAGAAAATATGAGGTATTTTGATTTTTGTTTGACTTCAGGTGAGCAAGTATCCAAAAAATATAAAAATCTAACAATCAAACAACTTTTTATTCTCTGTGAATACCCTCTGGAGACAGCAATATAAAGTAGTTTATTGACATGTTGGAATAATTGAGAAAATCCACATGAATTTATCTTGGTATAATTTTATATCTTTTGTAGAAAAAATAAGTGCAACTGTAAATCATCATATTAAGTTAAATGAGCCAGAATCAGGCAGTCAATTAACATATTTTTTTTCATATGGGGATCCTAGATTATGCAATAATTTATAATTTATATATGTATTATATTAAAGTAGAAATGAGATTATCTGGGAAAAGGAAGGTGCTCAGCATGAGAATTAAAAGGTAGGAGAACAAAGAGGGTATAGGGGTTAAATATTGTTCAAGTATATGAAATATTTGGGTGGAGATAACTTTACAAAACTCATTACTATGTATAATGAAATTGTGCACAAACCCAAGAATTCTGGGAAAATATTGTTTTTTTCTGTTACTTCCATTGGAAACTTCAATCAGTAGTAATGTAACTAATTTCAAACTTGAGTTTAGCAGCTTAAATATCATTAAGCACCCCAAGGTTTTTGTAGATACCTTTTATGCACAGAACACTAAAACACTGAAAACCAGCTGTGTGGTGGCAAGAAAAAGTGAGTGGATTCACTTCTTTGACTTGAATAGTCTGTGCTGTTAATATGGGTTAGGAGTAATGTAGCCTTTTTTATGATGGACACTCAATAATATTTCACCTTGTGGGACCTGGCAAGACTAGAATCTGCATCTGATCTAGTCTCCTCCAAGATGGCTGCAAGCAACATTCCTCAGTAGTGCTTTCTGACCTTCCTCACCTTAGAACACCCGTGGGATGGCCCCACCTGAGTCAGCCTCTTGAGTCCACCAACCAATCAGGTCTGAGTATGATGATGAGGTTCACCACAATTGGACGCTTGACCCATATAAATGAGCCTAACGAGTATGTGACTCTCCCTTGGCCTCTTCTTCCCTAGTGTATGGTTTACCTCTTGGCACTTTTGGTAAGCTCTTGACTCTTTCACTATGTAAGAAAGATCTCCCTGGTCTCCTTTCCTTCATTTTTGGCCTGGGCATTTTCCCACATGCTTTCCAGTTGTGCTTGCTTTGGGGAGCTTTTTGCCTTGCTGCATATGTGATCACTCTTTAAGCTATGAGTCTCTCGCCCTTTATTAATTCTCTATTATCCCCTATGTGAAGAGAATCTTGTGGCTTGAGCTGGGTTGTCCTGTTTTGTCTTCCGTGTGTGTGTGTGTGTGTGTGTGTGTGTGTGTGTGTGTGTGTGTGTGTGTGTTCGCACGCGCACGTAGGTGCCTTCCCCAGACGTTTCTTTATGCGGAGATGTGAAAAAGACTTTCTCCATTTACCATCCTCCTTCCCTGGGAAGGGTAAGAACTCCTTTTGGCTCAAACTTTCCAAGCTTAGTTTCCCTCTGGATTCTAACTCTCTGTCAACTAAACCTTATAATTCACAATTGACTTTTCTGAGTCTGAATTTTCAAGTTTTTAGTAACTTGGACAAGGATCCACACTTTGGGTCCATAGGCCTGAGATCTCCTCCATCTCTATGAATATGGAATCCCTCCCTGGACTTCAGAAATCCTACATCATCATCAGAGATAACAGAGATCTATGCACTTGCATAGCAAATCAGCAATTGAAACCTCCCATAGTAACAAGTATTACTTCCAAACAGCTTTTAGTTTTTCATACAGGAAGGCTTTCCAAGACCAGTTCAGCTCAAATGTGAGGTCTTTTTCAAGCTTTACTCTGTATGGATAGAAGTCACCCTGCACTATATTTCACACCCACCCCACTTAGTATATCGCTAATTTGACAAAACTTAATAGTCTCATGATATTACTCTAAATCCAGGGTCAACAAAATTTCTGTGAAGAAGCAGGTAGTAAATATTTTAGGATTTGTGGGCCACATACCGTCTCTGTTGCATATTCTTCATTGTCCTTTTTTTAAAATTTTATTTATTTATTTATTTGAGAGCGACAGACACAGAGAGAAAGACAGATAGAGGGAGAGAGAGAGAATGGGCGCGCCAGGGCTTCCAGCCTCTGCAAACGAACTCCAGATGCGTGCGCCCCCTTGTGCATCTGGCTAACGTGGGACCTGGGGAACCGAGCCTCGAACCGGGGTCCTTAGGCTTCACAGGCAAGCGCTTAACCGCTAAGCCATCTCTCCAGCCCTGTCTTTATTTTTTTTAAACGCTTTAAAAATGTAAAAGGGAAAAGAAAGCATTGTTAGTACAAAGGCTATATAAAAACAGGTCTCTAACTGGATTTGGCCCTCAGGCCATAGTTTACTACCTCCTATACTGAATCATTGAGAAAGTGGAAATATGGGAAAGAAATGTACAATGAAGCATGCACATAATTTAACATACACATAGACTTTCACACACATGTTAGGAACATGAAATTGTTGTGTCTTTTCATGAAAAAATAATTTTTTCTTGTGAAGAGACTACAATAATGTGTTTTAACAAGTCTTCAAATCACAAGTAATGAATTTTACACCCAGTGGATCTCAATGTTTACAGACTGACAGGCTATTGTAAAGAAAATAGCCTATGTTATAAAAACATAGATACTGAAAAACCTCAGTTCTCCTTCTGCAATAGTAAAATATGCTTTTTCCTTTCTACTTTATATCTTGGAATATGTATCATTTAACATGTAAGTCTATGCCAACCTGGTAATGCTGTAATCACTATCAATAATGATAACACTATTTGAATGCCTTACATAAATTATTTGAAAGAAGATCCTCCCATACCAGTGTTTGACATCAGAAGCAGTGTGATTTTTCTTAGATAATAAACAGATTTTAGATATCTTGGTGTTCAAAACCAACTATGATAATAGATCAAAAATGACTCTATATGGAATCTATCATTTGATGTATCCTGTGAAGATGGGTAATGTGCCCAGAAGCCAAAGATTGTTATTAGAAAATTTCAACGCCAGTGTTGGGATGTCTTCCAGCAAGTTGTTGGCCAGGGAGGCTCCTGATACTCACAAAGCACTGAAGGTTATTACCAAGGCTCTTGGTTGCCCATCATAACTAGATGATAAGACTCAATTGCCAAAGACTTGACATGCTGGGGCTGCAGGTCACTAAGAAAACAACTTGGAGATGAGATGGAAGTCTCCTCCTTATTAACTAGCTCTCAGGATGCTGAAAGAGCAACACTCAGTATTTGGGAGGAGAAAAGTCCATCAATGTTCTTAACTAGCAATGTACCTTGCAAGCTTTGCAGCAGGCCAGCATGGCAAAATATACAGACAGGTGTAATGGTGGTTTGTCTGTTTTGGGGAAAATCAATTGCTCTCTGATTGCATTTGAAGTCTATTCCATAAGAAGGAATTCCTACCTGGTACTGAAAACCAGGTCAAAAGGGCTAAGGAGGTGATAAACCCTACAAAGGAAACTACTAGTATTGTCTGGCTATATTGAATATTATGACCACCAAACTGTCCTCTAAGCATATGTTCATGTCCATATATGAATGTAACTCTCACCTTTTGTTAGAGAAGCTTCACTTTTCAAATGGTGGTGACCTGTGGGATGACTCAAAACACCATAGTGCTGAGAAAAAGTTCAGTACTACGTAAGACATTTCTACCACACCCCAGGGTTCACGGACCATTGTATAAGAAGTGGTGAAAAAATTGTAAGAGTTAAAGGAAGGAGAGGACTACTAACAATGCTAAATATTCATGACTTCACAGAGGCTGACACTACCTACATAAGACCTGCATAGTAAGGGAGAAAATTTCATGGCATTAAGATAGAAGAGAGACTTGATTGAAATAATAAGAGATTTGGTGGAGAGGGAAGTTGAGAAGGGAAAAAATGGTAGTGTTGTCAGAGGATTAATATCATAATACATTGTCTGTATTTATGTAAATTGTAAATAAAAGCTTTAATAGTCTGCCATTTATCACAAGAAACATTTTTTTAAAATAAAAACTAAACAACAAATGACTTTTTTTCTGCTGTCTATGGATTTGAATTTGAAAAGGACAGATGTTTTCAGAGGAGAAGATCTATATAGAAATTGAAGTTTCACTGTGAACTTTCTATTTTATGATTCTTTTTTACACATATCTTGACTGTATGATATGGTTAGGCTTTTCTGCCTCTGGGCTTTATTTATTTATTTATCATCACTGTACTGAAGGACCAAGGATTCTCTTCGTGCATTTTTTAATAGCATGGCTGAGGCATTTTCACATTCAGTACTATAATAAACATTTTATTATTGAACTCCAGTATGCTCTTTCCTCTAAAGATATCTGAAGCTATGTATCATTTAGAATAAGAATATATATTCTTTCTGGTTCAGAAAGTTTTTACATACTATAGTTTAAAATGCCAGCATTATGAGATAAGCCATCAAACAACACATTGAGAACAAAACTCAATAACACTTGTACAATTTGTGCAGTACAATTTTTGTGTTGTTATTCACATTTGGAACAGTTATACATTTTCTGTTAAATTGTCACCTCATTTCACTTTATTTATTTTCAAGGAGAGAGAGATGAGAGAAAGATAATGGGCATACCAGGGCTTTTAGTCACTGCAAACAAACTCCAGATTAATGCACAACTTTGTGCATCTGGCTTTACACAGGTACTGGGAAATCGAACCCAGGTCATTAGGCATGTCAGGCAAGCACCTTAACCCCTGAGCAATATCTCCCGCCATCAAATACATTTTTAAAATTTATTTTATTTATTATTATTAAGAATATATTTTGTATGGATACATCATGTGTTTGTACACTCTTTTCCTTTATCTGTGCCAACATTCCACTGGGGACTCTCCTTATTGGGGTAGCAGGTATTCCCCATGGGATTGGGTTTATGTGTTGTGGGAGCACCAGTAAGTTTTTTTTTTGGGGGGGGGATTCAATCTCTGGACAATATGTCAAAGAAAAAAATATATATATATATAATTTCTTTGACATATGTGTGTTTGTGTGTGTGTGTGTAAAATCTCTGGACATGATGCCAAATAAATATGTATTTATATGTATGGATATATTTTGTATGTAAACAATACATGTTGGTATCATCCTTTCGCTCCTCTCTGCCCCTTTTCTGAAGAGGCCTTCCTCATTGGGGAATGCAGGTCAACCCCATGGGGATTGTGGCTCATAATGACTCTGTGCAAAGTGTCCCAACTTGTGGCTCTAACAATCTTTCCGTCCCCTCTTCTGCAAATTTACCTGAGCCATGTTGGGTGCATTTTAACTATACTTCAGTGATGGGCTCCTAGGGGCCTCTGGATCTCTGGTTTGGTAGGTGTTGAATGTCCTCAGTGTCTATCACCATCACCCTTGTGCTGATATCAGATTCACTAAGAAAGCAGCACTCTTACTCATTTTCCCAATTCCTTTGTGGTTTCAGCTGGGGCTGAGATGTAGCAAACTGGTTGTTTAACTCCTGAGGTCCAGCTCCTGTCTGATAAAGAAAAATAGATCCTCCAAAAGACAATGAAGTCAGCACAGGTTAAGAGGGATGACCATTATTAATTTAGAGGGAATTAAAAATGTTTAGAACCTCTTACTGTCAAAGGTTAGTGGACACTTGACAATGGAAAGAAGAATCATTATCTGGATATGATTCTGACATGTTTTCCAGTTCCAGATATGGTTTTCGTTCCACTGAGAGGATCCATTAGCCAATCAAAAAGCAGTTTGTTACCTACCATGACCGTGTGCCACTATTGCACTTAAGTGAGCATCATGTCAGGTTGTTTGCTTCTGAGTCACTAAGACTTTGAGTTGCTTGGACAAATTTTGGCCCCTTTCCCCCAGTAGCTAATGTAGCGCCTACCAGCACTAGATGGGCTAATAGTCTGGGGACTGACTCACCTGCATATTCTAAGCAGGACTCTACATGGTCCATGCCAACAGCAATTGGTGTCTCCAGCAGTAGCGTCTTACCATAAACCTCTGGTGAATAATCTATTGCTCTGACAGAAGTCTGTCTTGTTTGTTTTGGGAGATCTAGTAGGTCTCTCTGATCAACAGCTCATTGTGGATTTAGACCACATCTTGGTACAGGGTATTACAGTCCAGTGCCAAGAGAAAAGCAAAAGAGAAGAAAACGAAACAGGAGAAATTTGAGATTAAGTTTCATCTCACTCTCTCCAGGACCCTTTGATTCAGGTGTTCCTTCTTAGGTCCTCTTGAGGGCTGTACATTTTAGTATGACTTCCAGGATATATGATTCTATGGTACCAGTTTAATTTGAGTTTAGTTTTGTGCCCCCCCCCCCACCCTTCCCCTTCCCCCAAGTCCTACCCTCCTTGTTCTCCAGGCCTCAACATGCTATCCAGTTACGTCAGCAACTCCGGCTGATCCAGGTTAGGAACTGCAGATGAATGAGTTCATGTGATGGTTGTCTTTCTGTGATTGTGTGAATTCACATAGAATGATCTATTCCAAGTTTGGCCATTTTTCTACAATTTTTACTGTGTCATTTTTTTCTTTTCTTACTGCTGAGTAGAATTCCACTGTGTAGTTATACCAAATCTTGATATCCACTCTTCCAATGATGGGCAACTGGGTTGATTCATTTTTAAGTATTATGAATTGAGCAGCTATAAACATGGTTGAGCAAATATCTCTGAACTGAGATGTGGAGCTTTTATGGTAAAGAAAATAACACAGTCTGTTGTTAACTCTATATTCATCCTTTTCAGGAGTCTCCATATTGATTTCCACAGGGGTTGTTCTATTCCCATCAACAGTGAATGAGGGCACCTATTTCTCCATAGCATCACCAACATTTTTTTTTTTCATTTGAATGCATAAAGTTTGCTATCCTTACTGGAATAAAGAAGAATCTCATAGTTGTTTTAATTTGCATTTCCCTAATCATTAGGTATGTTGAATATTTTCTTAAGTGTGTGTTTTAGCCATTTGTAATTCTTCCTCTGAGAACTCCCTAGTTAATCCTCTGCCCCATTTTTGGAGTGGGTTGTTTGATTTTTTTGTTTGTTTTTATTGCTTTTTGTTTGTTTGTTTGTTTTTTGAAGTACGGACTCACTGTGGCCCAGTCTGATCTGGAATTCACTATGTAGTCTCAGGGTGGCCTCAAACTCTTGGTGATCCTCCTACCTCTGCCTCTCAACTGCTGGGATTAAAGGCATAAGCAACCACACCTGGCTTTTAATTTTCTTAATTGTTTAGTTTTTTGCATTCTTTGTAGATTCTAGACATTGGGTTTCTGTCAGTGATACAGCTGGCAAATATTTTCTCCCATTCAGTAGGTAATCTATTGGCTCTGATTATGATATGTTTGTCTGCGTAAAAGTTTTATGGAGAGATCCCATTAGTTGAATGCTTGTTTAATTTCCTTGGCTACTGGGGTTTTGTTCAGAAAGCCTTTTCACAGTCTTATTATTGTGATAAGTGCTTGCTATTTTTTTTTCTTCCAGTAGTTAAATTGTTTCAGTTCTTATATTGAGGTGTTTAATCCATTTGGAGTTGATTTTTGTGTATGGTGAAATGAGTGTGTCTAATTACATTTTTCTACATATGGTCATCCAATTTGCAATTTGTCTAACACCCTTTGTGGAAGATGCTGTCTTTTCTCCAGTCTACATTATCGGCACCTTTGTCAAAGATCAAGCAGCTGTAGTTGCTTGTCCTAAGGACAGTGTCTTAAATTCTGTTCTATTGGTCTATATTTCTGCTTTTATTCCAGTGCCATGTTGTTTTTGTCACTATGCCTTTGTAATATAGCTTTAGATCAGGTATGGTGATACCACCAGGTCTTTTTTTTTTTTTTTTTCCTGAGGATATGCCTTGGCACCCAAGGCTTTCTGCCATTCCACATGAATTTGGAGAACATTTCATAAATCTATATGAAGAATGATGCTGGTATTTTTATTGGTATCGTATTAAATATGTGCCAGAGATATCAAGCATGCCACTTCAGGAACACGAGGAATCAAGCACTGAAGAGCTGCTTGACACATTTCCAACCCAGCTGTCTCTTCCTTGAAGTCCAATGTGGCCCCTCTTTAGAAAAATCTTTGGCTGACTACGCCATAGAAATGTGTGGTTTTCTGTATAATGTGTTTGTCTTTCTCTGTCTTTCACTTGGTGCCCCAATCTCTAAGTTTACTTTTTCAGTAAAAATTGGTGTTGGCGAAGCATTGGTCTATGTATCCGAAAGAAGCTCTGCATAGAATTGGAAAAACAAGAAAGTGGGTTGGAGATAATTGTTTTCCTTAAAGGCCTTAAAGAAATTCAGGCATGGAGTACAGTACACTTAGGAGGAAATAATGAACCTCCTGGAACAATGTAAAAATTGTTCTATGACTAATTTTTCTAAATGGTGGCAATTGCAATTGACTCTTTACCAAGAATCCTTACAGAAAAACAACTGAAGTCAGAAAGAGTTCAATTGGGGGGATCAAAGTCTAAGTATTGGAGAGACATGAAAAGGAAAATTCAAAATAAATGATTGAAGGATAAATGGATCTACTGGATCAGTGATTAATGATGGGAAGCCCTATTTGTGGTTGTTTTGCCTCTCACCTTTAATATAGTAATTGAAAGTAAAAGTTCAGGAAATCACAAGTGCTTGACCACACATACATGGGGAAAATGTGAAAACAGTTAATCATTTTAAGGGCCTGATGACTTTACCTGAGGTGAATAATTATGGGATTGTTTGATGAAAAGGAATAACAAAATGTTTCTATGGATTCTGTGAAATTGTACCTTCCTTGAAGTTTGTTCTTGCATGACATGATCAGAAAATAAAAGACTGAGGCTAAGAGTATTTGTGGCAGAGAAGTAGAGAAGCAAAGAAGCATGGAAGCATAGAAACAGGGAAAAACAGACAACAGAGAAAAAGACAAAAAAATAGAAAAAGAAAAAAACAAAAAAAAAACAGAAAAAGAGAAAAATAAAAATAGAAACAGAGAAGGAAGCAGAGAGAGAAAGATGGAAAAACTCAGCTGCCTTGAGCATTAGCCTGTCAGCTTGCACCAGAACTTGACTTTGAGTCGTTATTTCGCCGTTCACTTTCACACTTCTCTTCAGGGACCCTCCTTCAAGTCAGAGCTAGACCCCGGCAAATATGTATGTTGATTTTGGTAAAATTGCCATTTTCACAATATTAATTCTACGTATCCAGGAGCATGGATGGTTTTTCCACCTTCTCTAGTCTGAGTTGATTTATTTCTTTAGGTTTTTTAAAATGTTTTTATTATATAGGTCTTTTACATCCTCGGTTAGTGTTATTCCAATGCATTGAATTTTTTTGTTGTTGTTGCTATTGTAAATGGGACAGCCTCACTGATTTCTTTATCTGTATATTTGTCCTTTGCATATACAAAGGTACTGATTTTTGTTTATTGACTTTGTGTCCTGCCACTTTGCTAAAGGAATTTATCACCTTTAGAAGTTTTGGGATGGAGACTTTCGGGTCCCTTATATATAGGATCATGTCTTCCTTTCCAATATGAATCCCTTTTATTTCTTTCTACTATTTTATTGTTTGGGCTAGTAATTCTAGTACTATGTTGCAAGAAGGTTGATGGAGTTGAAAAATCTGTTGTTTGTTCTCTGCTGCTGCTGCTTCCTGGTGCACCTGGTGAGACTGTGCTGGGCAGGCATGCGCAGATTTCAGGTGATGATTGCCTCAGTGGGACTCTGGCCATTTTCCTCCTTTCTGGTGGGTCTTGGTCTCTCTGGCTTCTCCACTATGTCTAAGAATAACCCATACGCCTTCACTTTTCAGAAGAAGATTGAATTTTTCTGGGGTTTTGTTTAAATCCCTCCATAGGCTGATTTGGCATGGCTTCTAAGCTGTCATCTTACCCTGAAGTTGCCTTTTTGTCCTTTTTGATTACTTTGGGTTTGAAGTCTAATACAGAAACACCTGCTCATTTTTTTTATTTCCCTTTTCTTGGAATATCATTTTCCATCCTTTCACTCTGAGGAGCTGTCTATCTTTAGTTGTAAGGTGGGTTTCTTAAAGAGAGCAGATAAAAGGGTCCAGTTTTTTTTTCATCCACCCTGATAGCCTGTGTCTTTTGATGGGTGAGTTAAGACCATTAATATTTAAGGTTATTACTGTGAGGTTTGAATTAATCCCTGCCATTATGAGATCTTTTATGGGATTTGGTTCTTTTTTGTGTTTTGTACTATTTTGAGCCTGGTCTATTTTGGTTATTGTGATCTTCTTCTTGTTTACACTTGAAACTGATTGTTTTGACTGTTCTGTGTGTAGTATTCCCTCAGGTATTCTCTGGAGGTTTGCTTTTGTGTTCATATAATCATATAGTTGACTTTTTTCATGGGAAGTTTTTCTTTCACCATCCATTATGTGGGATACATTTGTTTGGTAGAGTAGATTGGGATGGACGCCATAGTTTTTTAGACTTTGAAGTGTTCCATTCCAGGCCCTTCTGGCTTTGCGGGTTTCCACTGAGAAATCTGAGGTAATTCTAATGGATGATGTTAGTTGTTTTTCTCTTGCTGCTTTTAGCACTCTATCTTTGTTTTCACTGTTAAGACTTCTAAATGTGATGTGTCTTGGAAAGTTTCTTTTTTGATTCTATCTGTTTGATGTTCTGTGGGATTCTTGCATTTGAATGGGCCTCTCTTTTTACAGATTAGGAAAATTTCTTCAGAAATTTTTAATATGTTCTCTATGACTCTGGCCTGGAATTCCTCTTCTTCTTGTATCCCCATGATCCATATGTTTGGTAGTTTTAGGATATTACACAGTTCCCTCGTATTTTGTTCACTTCATTTTTTGTACTTAGCAAAGTTTTTGTCCTCCCAATCGATTTCTTCTATCTTATCTTCCAGGTCAGAAGTTCTATCTTTCACATGAGTAATTCTGTTGGTGAGTGGTTCTAGAAAGGTGTTTTTGTTTTTTATAATTTCTATTTGATTTTTTTTTCTGTTGTGTTATTTTGCATTGTGTCCATCTTTTGTTCTGACGTATGATTTCAATTCAAGTTCTGATTTTCTTGATGCTCCCTGGAACTCATTCTTTCATTTGATCAAGACTTCGTTAAACTTAATCAGCCAGTTGTTGAAATCTTCCATTTCTTGATTTACCTTCAATGTATTCCTATCTCTTTGGAGGGTCCTAATGTTTTCTTCCATCAAGTTAAGCCTATTGTCAAAAGCTGACTGCTCTAGGAGACGATTCTGTTCAATTTCATTTATACAATTGTTTGCTTTATAATGGTTTGCTTCCAGGTCAGCAATTTTTATTTTTATCTGGATCTCATTGGCTATGTTTTGATTTTGGGAATGACTTTCTGTTGATTTCTCTGTGATTTCATTGAAGGCTTCCACTGTAGGACTAAGCATCCTTGGTGTAGATCGCTAAGTTTTCTGACTTTCATTGATTTTGTTTGTTTGGCTGTTTTTGCATTGCTGTCTACCCACTTTAGGGAGACTCTTTATTGAGGAAGAAGCAATTTTTTTTTTCTTTACTTTGGCCCATTCACCCTCTGACTCAGATGAACAGGGATGTTGGTGCCCAGTGACCAGTCTGGATACCACAGCAAAAAGCCTAATTCCACAGCTCACACAGGGACAAGGCCTCCCCAAGCGAGGCCCAATGGGACCTACCAGTTCAGAGTACTGGGAGGAGCTAGGGAATAGGGATCTGCCTGTTCACTCAGTGCTGTTCCAGCTGTCACACCTTCAGTGCAGGGAACACAAACCAGGGAGCCAGGGAGGGCCATGAAACAGGAGTATGGCTTACTTGCTCCACAATGCTGCATCTGCCCCCACACAGACAGGTACTGGGAACCCAGACAAGGGAGCTGAAATGAGTCAGGAAACAGGAGTCTGGCCTACTCACTCCATACCTCCATGTGCCCACCTGCCTATGGTGGATATTTTAAATTCTAAATATAACTACTGAAGATTGTCCGGACAGACTTTATATGGCTAAGCTGGAGTACTTTTTGAAATTGAGTTTCTCCTTTCTGATAGGTTTCTTTTACTTCTGACCTGCTATGGTCACTTTATCACTATTCTCTCTTACTTGAAGCCACTATCCTATCCTAGTCTTATCCACATTATCTGATACTGAATGCAACATGGTCTCAACAAAATGATGTAATAAAATGAAATGTATCCGACATACTCAATTCTATTTATTTTATTCATCAATACACTATCCTTTAAAATATGTCTGATTTTGGGTTAATCCCCAATAGCAACAGGTACTGATTTACCTTTGTGTGTGTGTGTGTGTGTATATATATATATATATATATATATATATATATATATATATATGTATGTATGTATATAACATCTATGTATGTATTAGAGGTTTTAAGATATAATTCATATATCATACAATTCACCCATTTGAAGTATATAATAAAATAGATTTTAATATGTTCTGAGTGTTATACAACCATCACCACATGCAATTTTAGAAAATTTTCATTTCCTAGAACAGAAATTCCATGGCCTCCCAAATGTCCTGACCATTCCTTTAATTCTTAGCATGTGGCTTTCCTAAATGGGAATGTTGTATCAGAGCCAGTTTTCATTTAGGATGAATGACATTGTTAACAGACAATGATGAAAACTGAAAACGTGGTGTTCCCAAGATATGTTTTTGGAATCCATAACTCATTCCCCCTATAAAATTAATCCATAAACCCACTTCACACAGAGAAATTTAGTGTGACCTTCCTCCTATAACCTAGAATTTTGCCTACTGAAGTTTTCTTTTATTCTCTGTCATGCCTTTCCTTGGGACATACTAAAATTTCTTAGGTAGATATGCATTATAGAAAAATTTTAGAAAGACACACCACAGACAGACACAGCCAGGCAAGAAGCATGCTTTGTGACTAATCTGGGTGCCATCTTATCCCATACATGATGATTTTCTTCTTTTGTAGATGGAGATAACTACTGATAACATTCTAACCTTTTCTCAGTCTTAGTGATACTGATTGAAACAGAATATTGTAGCTTGAATATATGTCCCCCATAAACTCAGCTGCTTTACTAAAATTTGTAACTTGGATCTCCAGCTGCCTGGAGGAGATGTCACAGGGTGAGGGAGGGATACTGGATTCCAGGCCTTAGATGAGAAGTTTGAGCTCTGGCTGTGATCCTGCTGCTTGCTACTGTTTTTTTTGTTTGTTTTTTTTTTTTTTTTCTGTGTTGCTTTTTGTGTTTGCTGGATGGTAATGGTTTCTCTCCACTTGGATGTATGAAAGCTGCTTCTTCTGCCACTGATGGAGCTTCCCCCTAGATTTATGATTTATTACATTGAAATAAATCCTATCCTACCATAAACTCTGTTTGGTATATCCCAGCAATGTGAAACTAACAATGCAGAACAAACAACACTATAACATGTTGGTAATGATAAGGGATTATTCAATGGAAATATTCTGTCAGTATCAGGCTGGATTGACTCTAATGTCTAAAGAATACTTTCATCAATGCACATTCTTAAGGAAGTGACAATTTCTATTTTAAACAAAACTTTTTTTTTTTTGTTTTCTGATTTCTGGCAGAGACTCTTACTTATCAAAAAAAAAAAAAAAACAGTATACAGCTCTCTGAAATTGATGATGCTTGCTTGTATACTACTTCATTGTGTATGTCTACAAAATAAGCTGTTTCAGAATAATAATTATATAACTTTGTCAATACTGGTCACAGGCAGTTTACCTCACTGAAGACCTTAAATATGTTTTTGTCAATAGATGGCACTAATTATGGCAATAAAGACTGCTTATACCTTTCAATAAAGATGCAGATATTAAATTGCCATCAAGTTGATGTTCTAGGGCCCCCAAAACTAGAGGGATTGAAACATCACTAAAAAATGCTTTTCCAAAGTTTTTAGCTACTATGTACTGTCATGTCAGAAAATTTCAGTTCAATGTATGTCAACTTTGCAATATATATGAGAAATAATCATATCCTCATACATGTAGATCATAAAATAATAAACTTGAAGATATTAGGTTAACAAGCCAATTTATAACCTAGCCTATAATTTCTATAAATCTAAGGAATTAGAAGAACTTTTTCCCACAAAATTGAAAAAAAAATAGTCATGTTAAGGAATCACAAATAAAACTCTTCTGTAGAATATACCAAATATAGTAAGATCAAGATCTACTGATATTTCACAAACTCACATTTTAGAGACAGTTGATAGAAACAAAAATATTAAGGTCACTTGACTTTCTCTAAATCATTAAGATAAAGCCAGATTTTTTGTCTTGGTAAACAATTTAGAAGTGTAAAATGATGTATGTATGTAAAATAATAGCAATGTAGGAAAGGCAACTTTCCTTTAGTAACATTTTAAAATCACATTATGGATATGGAATGATGAGTAACTAATAAAATATAGCTTGACCATTTGGAACAAATTATATATCAATTTATGTTAATTTAAACTTCTTTCTCTCCATGGCATGTTGATTTTCTATAAACCACAAATAATATTTACCCTCTATAAATAGTATATTTTAACAGATGTATGTCTAAACTAAGAAGCCTCAAAACAGAAATAATGACCAACTCAGCTATTAAAAAGTACATATTTGTTTTAAAATTTATAAAATGTTTAAACATACTAACTTTAGTGATTTTCATAATTTGAATGAAACAAAAGTAGCAGATGTACTGTAGATGTAAAACCAGTCCATTAAAATTGAAACCACCCCCCCAAAAAAAAACAGAGAGGGATGTGAACATAGCTATCTTTTGTTCAATCTTGGTCAAGCTTGGCTCCACTTGCTTGGCAGAACAGTGTTCATTGGGCTCACTGCTGTGTAGGGGAGGGGTAAGTGGGAGTCTTTGGCTTTTGCTAGTCTCCAGTGTGTCATATAGTGAAAGGTAGGTTGTGAAATGTTGCCTGGTATTGTTCTCTTAGAGTTCAGCTCTTCCCCTCAATTTCTCGTTTAAGTTCTTCTGATCTTACAAGGCTGGGATGTATGGAGAAAAGCCCTTTCTTTCCATGTCCACTGCTCTTATTGGTGTTGGAAGGCAAAATGGTTAGGTGTAAGGAAAACCCCTTCCTGGGGGCCAGCCTCAGGCACTGATTTTTAAGGCTCCCAAATAGGTTACCTTCAAGAAGTTTGCTCTAATAAAGCCACATAAATAATTAAAAAGTAGATACATAGTTATTTGTTCAAGGTTAAAATACACATGGGAAAGATGAATTTAAAAGTCAAAGTTAAGGACCTTCAGTGATCTTAAATAAAGTATTTAATATTTTAGAGACAGATATGAAGCATAATGGTAGAGCAATTTTGTCTACCATATGCATAGTTCTGGGTGCCATTCACCTATCACCACAAAATATTTTCAAAATTTCATTTATACACATATGTGTGTATACATGTGAATACAATCAATTATAGACACATACATGTCTTTTGTATGAGAATATATGTTTTACACGACAGCAGGGTTCTCCTATGCAAATTCCAAGTACTTAAATACTTAAGATGCTGGTTAACACATATAAGATATTGACTTTTTATTCATTGAGTTAGAATGGGATAAACTAAATTGATGATTTGAAGCTTATAAAACAATGGTTGGCCCATGACAATACTTTTTAATTGAAATTTATATCAATTTGGAAAATTTCCCTTACAAATATTTACATGGCCCTTCATTGCAGCAGCACAATCTTATACACAGAAATGTTGTAGACCCAAACCTATATAGAGTCCTAATAGTACATTCTTGCACAGTATTCTTAGCAATGGATATTTTGTAGCTATCATTTTTCAGCTCTCATGGGTTTCATGTTATATTTGTACCAATTTCTACTATTAGAAAATTTAACCTCTATTTACATATTACATCTCAGCTTCTTTTTAGTGAGCAGTTCAACCTATTATTGCTAAAGAACACTAAAAGCCATGTTACTTCTGCCACTAACTATAACATAGCCTTATGATGGCTGAGATTAATTTTTTTAATGTGTGCCCACATTTACATCACAGCTTCTTTAGTATGATGGATTTGAGAGAGGGAAACACAAGTCCACTTCCAAGGTAAATAAGCTGTGTGTTAAAGACTAAACCAGTTCTGGTTTTTGAAATAAATGAGTCACAGCACAGTGTGAGATATTGAAATATAGCAAAAATGGCACAGAAAAATTTCAGCCCTCAAGTAGATAATGATATATATAAGGAATCAAGATTCTTAACATGATTATCAGGCAGTGTAAATTACAAAAAGTTACATGTCACATAATTCTAGAGAATATGAGAAACAAGATCATGGAAAATAGTTGCAGTCTACCAAAATTATGGAAGGGACAGAATTATAAGCTGCCAAATCCTGTCATCATTGTCTTTCAAGTTGTTTATTGAACATATTCCAGTCTATTTAGAAAGCTTGTTCTAAGAAGAAAATATTCCATTTCTTCTTATCATGTTGATTAATCTAATTGAATGTGAGACTCTACCCTTTTAATAATTTTTTGATTTTATTATATTGAGTATTTTTGTTCATATCCATTTTCAACATGCTTTGGTTATGTTTCCTATTACAACTTCTATTGCTTCATTATACGTACCTCACTCAATTGAAGTTAATTGAAATATAATCACTGGGCTGTGGCATGTTCACATTTATTACAGCATTTGGCATATAACATGTAAATATTACAAAGGAATACACTCACTGGTCAAGTTTTATTGCTTTATTGACAGTTCAGTCTGCCAATCTGATCTCTTTATGTATGTATATAATAAGTAAATAGTTAATTTATTTACTACAAGTACATGTGACTTAGACATTGATTGTGAATAGGTATATATTACTTCAAAATATATGAAAATATAAAAAAATCACCAGAGGCACAGAGCTTAAAACATCTTCCAATAACTGTGTCATTTAACAAATCCTCATTTTCATGTAAATAAAGCTATATAAAGTATTTCCCTAAAAAAATAAACACTACCCAACCATTTTTCTGTATGTCTTTTATTGACGAATTGCCATATTGATTCATTACATGCTGCATTTAAAAAACAAAAGGCAAAAACTGTACTAAGCTTTAGAAAATGTGATGTAAGGAGCAAACCTTTACAAATAAAAAGTGCTTAATGCCTATGACCTTTCCTTTGTTGCTAAAGTCTAAAATATACTAGGAAGTGGATTTTACAATCAGTATTACATTGTACTCTTGTTTCTGTCACTCACGAGTTGTGTTATTGTGGGTTTTTACTTGACTAATTTCCTTAAGACTCAATTTCCTCATGACTAACCATTGGGTTATCAATAGATATTTCTTACACCAAGATTTTCACTCAGAAGCATGCATCCAACAGAAATGCATACATGCATATTTACCACAAGAAATATTCTGGGGCCAGGCACGGTGGTACATGTGTCTAGTCCCAACATTCAGGAGGCAGAGGTAGGAGGATCCCTGTGAGTTCAAGGTCACCCTGAGACTACATAGTAAGTTCCAGGTCAGCATGAGTTAGAGCAAGACCCTAAATCAAAATAAATAAGCAAACAAAAATAAAGAAATATACTGGATGCTCCATCCTAGCACTATGCACAATAACCACCAAAATATTAGTACCAACTGTCTTTTGAGGACAGGATGAATAAATACACCATGACATAGTCATGCAGTAAAAAAAAAAAAACTGTATAGCAGCAAGTACGAACTATCTCCAATTGCATTAAACACTGAATGAGTCACACATTCTTAATGTTGAGTGGGATAGGTCTGACAAAGAAAAGGAGAAGATAATGTTTGATGCTACTCATATAAGTGTTGTAATTGCTAAAACTTATATGCACTCTTAGGAGTAGAATGCTGCTTTTTCTTGAAGGGGGAAGGTTTGGAGGGAAAGAAATTAAACAAATTTATGAAAGCTGTTTCTGCAATGGAGAACACATTTGTTTGATCTTGTGACTAGTTTCACAGGTTTTCACAGTTTGGAAAATTCACAAAAATTTAGAATTATGAAATATTAATTCAAACATATTTTTTAATATTTATAAAATGTTTTAGAAAACAAGTCATTTCCTTCCTATGTTTAATATGTATACTGAGTCAAATAGCACTTATGAACATATCCATCACATGCTACACTAAAGAAATATCCATTTCTAATAGGTTTATACCTATACATAATATCTATTATAAAGAGGTGTTTCTGTAATCTGTATAATTTCTATTTTGATTTAAAATATTATAGTGAGAGTATGGGCTAATACATTTCAGAATATAATTGCTCTTTTTCTTCTAGGCTGTATATATTTACAAGCAAAAGAAATGTATATTCACTGTCATGTTGCTATCAATGAATTGTTCCTTTCTGAGAATGTGCACACACATAGCAACTGAATAATAGTACCCATCATACTCTAATAACGAATGAAGAGAACAGATTGGAGCTCATAATAGAACAAAAAACCAACTTTAGTTCAAGTAACAAGTCCTTCAATTTTTCAACTGGCAAGAAAAGATATTGCTTGAAATTATGATTTGGCAATCTATCTCCAAATAAATAAGATGAAATGACTTTCTGCATCACAAATTTACTGATCAGGGTCCAACAGATATAAACATTGTACTAAGGAGTTTCTTATGCCTTTCATACCAAGCAGAGAGAATTGTGGACTTTTATAGAACCTAAAATTTCTGACTGAACATTTACTTTATATTAAAATGAATATTTTTTAAATAAAATAAATATGTATTACTAATTTTCCTGGGCTTTATTTAATTGTAGTCATAATTGTTCACTAATGTCAGTCAATACTATTACATTTCATATATTCTCCAAACTAATAAGAGAATTAAGGTTAAAGGATGACCATGAAATGGAGTTTATGAAGAAAGAATTACATATGAAAATTAAGCATTATAGTAATTATAATCATGGATATATACTATATGCTTGGGTCTTTATGTTTTTTGTGAAAAAATTTTGTGATGAAAATATTTTGTGGTTCCTAGGATCGCTTTACATTTACTTTTTTTAATCAATGCAAATAGCTATAATAAGATTTGTAGATCAATGTTGGACCTGCTTTCTGAAAACTTAAATAATCAGCTATTCCCAAGCAAAAGCAGAAAAGAAAACATTACAGGTCTATTACAATTGATTCCTCTTATAACTGCAAAAATGTTTGTGAAGCAACAACAGAAACAAAGGGAGAAAATCTAATACAATTAGATATGACATTTATGAAGACAGACTTATTTATCTAAAGACAAAGTACCAACTACAAAATCCTGCTTAACTAACTTTTATAGCAGCAGTCCCCCAGCCCAGCAACCTAACCCCATACATTATAAAACACAAGAAAATCCTATTAAGTTTAGTCTATAAATGAGAAAGAAATGATGACTTTCATGAGGTAAGAGTGACTCTAATGTATTATTTCCTCTCCCCATGATCCTCCCACACTAGCCTTGCTAATATTTACTTTTGAGATACTTGTATGTGATATGTCCATCAAACATAGTGAATAAAGTTGACAATGTTAGCATCCATAATGTGGTCTCTTTATTCCAGTTTGTTGTGAGAAACAGTTGCACAATTGAACAATAGAGTTTCTTTTTTTGTAATTCACTGAGAATGAGACCTAAAACTACAAGTAGAAATTTACCAGTGGTCAAGTCTGACATATCTAGGAAAGGCCAGCTCAAATGGAGAAGAGGAAAGAATCAATAGATTAAATAATAATCTGCTATATGTTCTGATTTCATGCTAGAATCCCATTAGCATATTATGATGTGCTCTTTGAAAATAGGCAATGCAAATATTGTATAGTGTGTTATTCTAGAAAAATGAAAAACATTAGATTTCACTGGCCAATCTTCAACAACATCTCTTAGTCATCTTTGCCTACTTTTGAATATAAGAGAGTAATGCATGAGTTAGTACTCCTTGTGATGCCCTCAATTTATTTAAAAGAAATTAAGACACTTTTCCATATATGGATGCATGAAAATCATATAGTAGCTCAGCACTTCTCTACTGAACATCTACTATATATTTATCACAATACTAGGATTTGGACAAAAACATGAGGTAACTTAGAATCCCATCTATAAGTATCTCTCACAGTGCAGTGAAGTAGACACAAATGCAAACAAGTAATGGCAGACATATGGCCTAAAGTACATGGAACAAAAAGAGGAGTCATATTAATGACATTTAAAGAATGTTATCTCACATATTCTCCAAGAATAGCTCTGCCACTACTGAGTTAACCTTCTGCATACTCCCTTTAAACTGTGCATACTTCCATTATAAAATTCTATCGCCCAGCATGATACTTTTACAATTCTGTTTTCCTTCATTTGAGGGTAGGCTATTTGTGTGTGATTTAATTGGATATCCCCTAGCACAGCAAAACTTAAAAGAATGAGGGGATGAACAACCATTTCATGTAATAATAAGAATAGTAAGCTCCACCACTTTGTGTGTGTGTGTGCGTGTGTGTGTGTGTAGTGTGTATGTACAGTGTATGCACCCCATGTACCATGCAGGCAGAAGACAGAAAAGAAGATCAGGTGTCCTCCTTTCTTTACTTCCATATTCTTTCTTTGAACTTGAGTTTCTCACGGAACCAATTTTCAATAAGACTGGATGACCAGCAAGCTCCAGCAATTCTCCAGTCTCTACAACAAATTCACCATAGGACTGGAGTTACAGGCATGTGTGGCCACACATAGCTTTTTTGCATGGCTTCTGGGAGTTGAAATTAGTCCCTTACAAATACAGACAGGTGCTCCTACCCACCAAACCATCTCCTTAGCCTCTCAGTTCTATGTAAGTATTTGTTATCTAGCAGGGTAATCTTAAATTTTTACCTATAGTGTGAGTTGTAACTTTTTTGTTTGATTGCTTTTTAACATTTTTGATAGCTTCCATAATTATAGACAATAAATTAGGATAATTCTCTCCCTACCCTCACTTCCCCCCTCACAAATCCACCCTCCATCATATCCCCTTTTCTCCTGTAACGAAGGTCTTGTGTAGGTAGTCCCAGGCACTGTGAGGTCATTGATATCGAGGCCAATTTTTGCCTTAAAGAGTGCATTGTAAGCATTCCTGTCTTCCTTTGGCTCTTACATTCTTTCCACTACCTCTTCCATAATGGAACCTGACCTTGGAACTTTTTCAACAATCCTGTAAATTAATATTACAGTATACCTACATTACAGATAGAAAAAAAAAATCTGATGATAAGAAAATTTAAGAAAATTGCCAAAAACTCAGCATTAGGCTACTTGGTGATGTAACTGCAATGTCATATATATATATATAGATATATATATATATATATATATATATATATATATATAGTACTATATAAGGTCAAGGTCAATATTGTTTGTAATTAATCAATAATTTGACCTATTAGAGAAAAATAAAGAGGTCATATGCTAAAATAATTATGAAAATTCACTGGAAATACATTTGATAAGATTTTGTGAAAGCATTTTTCATTTTTCTTTTGTTTGTTTATTTCTAAGTAGGGTCTTCACTCTAGCCCAGCCTTACCTGGATTCACTGTGTAGTCTCAGGGTGGCCTTGAACTCATCGTGATCCTTGTACATCTGATTCCAAAGTGCTGGGATTAAAGACATTTACCCCCACACCTGGCTGGGAAAGCATTTTTCAACTGCAGACCAGTAGATTCTCACAACAGTTATAATATTGTTGCTATTATAATTATTCCCACTATATCAGGCTTAGATGTGATGTATACCTTGCCCAAAAATACACAACAATTATGAATAAGCTATAATTCAAACTCAGATTTATCACTCTCCATAACTTGGACATCTAATCACTATTTTAAGACTCATACAAGGAAGCTCATCCTTTTAACTCTTTTAAAGGATGCTTTTCCCCACTACTTTAAATTTCAAAAGTAAGCTTATGAAGAAAATTTGAATTATTATTTATCAATGTATGCATTTTCTCAGTCTATCATTCATCTGCAAATTGACCTACCTATAAGCCTTTGCTTACACATTGTTTGTTTCTACAAACATTCATTGTTTCATACGGTGGTGAAATTACTCACCGACTTAGTCACTAAATAACATCACATCACAAGTCAAACACTGTGTAATTTGGCAGCTTTTTAAAAAGTTGTGTTTTGGAGAAGAAAAATGTGATAACAAGAACCCCATAGTGTTTGAATGGTTGATGACATTGAAGAGCATGAAACTTTTTACCAAAATTTTTTCATCTGGGGTGTTGCACACCTTTAATCACAGTACTTGGGAGCAGAGGTAGGAAGGTAGCTGAGTTCTAGGCCAGCCTTGGGTGAGTGAGTTCCAGGTCAATCTGGGCAAGAGGGAGATCCTACCTCAGAAAACAAACAAACAAACAAACAAACAAAAAATATTCTTTGGGTAAGGAGAGATTGCTCAGTGGTTAAGGCGCTTGCCTGAAAAGCCTAATGACCCAAGTTTGATCCCACAGTACTCATATAAAGCCAGATGGATAAAGTGGCATGTGCAGCTGGAGTTTATTTGCATCAGCTAGTTTCCCTGGTGAGCACATTCTCTGTGTGTCTGTTTCTCTTCTCGCTCTCTCTCTCTATGCTTCCAAGTAAATAAGTAAAAATATTTTTAAGTCTTCAATAAGCATCCACAGGTTTTCTAAGGTACAATGTAATTCACTTAAATGTCATGTGTTTTCTGGACCCAAACGGCAATGGTACCATAAAATTCTACTTCCTAAAAGACAGACCAAATGGCTGAACCTTCACTACACCCTTACAGGAAACACCTGAACCACAAGACACTGGAGAGGGTAGGATCAAGACTGACCTAAATCTCCTACATCTTCCCTCCCTCCCTCTCCCCCTCTCCCCTCTATCTCTCTCCTCTCTAACTCTTGTATATTAGTTATCTTTTTCCTCAATTTCTTAGTGGACACTGACCTGTAACCCCCACTTCCAGCTTGGGCCTACCATCCACAATGAGCTTTTGATCAGAGAAACCTACAAGGTTTCCCAAAACAATGACAGACTTCTGTCAGAGTACTTGATGACCCATCAAAGGCCAGTGATAAGACCCTATTGCTGAAGACTCCATACACAGCTGACGCGTAAAATGGAATGACATGGCTGGAAGCCAGGAGAGAGTCAGTCCCCAGACAGTCAGCGTGTCTAGTGCCAGAAGGCGCTACATAGGCGACTGGGGGAAATGACCAAGATCTGTCCAAGCAACACATTGTTTAACCTAATTAGCAACAAATAACCGGATGTGATGCCCACACAAGTGCAATAGTGGTACACAGCCATGGTGAGGAATCAATTGCTCTTGATTTGGCTAACTGATCCACTCAGTGGTACTAGACCCTTAGCTGGAGCTGGGAAACAAGTCAGAACATACCCAAACACAAGCCCACTCTACAATATCAAGCTACCATCAATCACGGGGTATAAGAGGGCCTACACCTATCAAACTGTCTATCAAAAAAGTAAGTGTTATCTCAATTTTCCGGGTGCTAACTTACTCTCCGTTGGAGAATCTGCTTCTCTTTTCCAGATAGATGCAGATCCTAAGAAGAGAGCTTCCCCAACATACCTCAAAAGGGGCCCAACTGAAACTAAGGACAACTGGTGAAATAAGCAAGGGTGATGTTTTCCTGTGAACTGGATACCAGCACAAAGGGGAAGGAGATCAACGCAGAGAAAAATCAACTCCTACCAAATCAGAGAGCCAAAGCCTCAGAGGTCCCCAACACCTCAGCACTGAAGCAGACCAAAAATGAACCCAACATGGCTCAGGGAAATCTTGCGGAAGAGGGGGCGGAAAGAATGTCAGAGTTACATGTTGGGTCATGATATGCAGAGACATTTATCATACTAATAACTGAGGGCTATCTCCACAATGCACGACCCATTTTCATTAACAAGGAGGGTCTAATGGGAGGGGTAGATCACAGATGAGCCTAAATAATGGTACCAAACTGCCTGTATTCACTGAAATGAAAACTAATAAATTAAATTAAAAAAAATGTCATGTGTTGTCATCAATGATATTAACAGTTTCATTTAAGACAGGATATTACTGGAGTCTTTAATTTTACATTTCTCTTTCAACACGTAACATGAACATGTACATAAGGGATACACTGTGTGACATTTACTATGTTTTCCAGAAGGTCCTTCATTCTGTTAATGACATGATGAGCAAAAACTTAAAGTATGATAACACACCCACAATAAGAACATGTAAATTCTAACTGAAACACTGAAAATTATAGGAGTGAAGGAAGTTTACTGAGAGATGTCAATTAATAGATGACCAGTTTGGAGTCTATAGGAATAGTGTCTACAAAGAATTGTGAAAATCTTGGGCAATTAATATATTACAGAAGCATTTACTGCATTGGGAAGAATAATAAGAAAGCCAGTTCACTATGAAAAAGCAATCGATTTGAATTTAATACATTACTTGTAGAGTACTGCATTTTATTCAGAGCATCATTTCACCATGACTCTCTGTTGTAGGGGGATATATTTAAGTATAGGCCAGTTTGTTCAGTAAGAACAAGATCTTTATATATATTTTTTACTTCATCATAGCTATAGGTACAGTATGAATTTCCAAGTGAATAACACAATTCAAATTCAATCCTAAAATCAAGAGACATTATTTCAAGTGTTTTATTTTAAAATACACATAGATAAATCTCTACCAGGTTAGCAGAGGACTGGCTACTTGTCATCCTATTTACATTTTATTGGAAAAATATATATATATATATTCAGCAAAGCCCACAAATAAGTGTACATCTCAGATAATTTTCATAAAATAAACACACCTATAAACCCAATCTTCATACAAATATATAGATTATTACCAAGAGACCTTAATTTTGCCTGCTGTAGTCTGGGTATAACCAGTAGCTTTTTTAAAAAACTAAATATTTTTGTTTATTTACTAGCAAGCAGAGAGAATTGGTGCACCAGGGTCTCCAGGAGCCACTGCAAAGGAACCCCTGATGCTTGTGCCACTGTGCACCTCACCTTACATATGTACTGGGCAATTGAACTCAGGTTGTTAGCTTTGTAGACAAACACCTTAGCCACTAAGCTCCAGCCCTATATCGAGTATATTGACTTCTAACACCATCTATTAGTTTTGCTGTACTTGAACATTGTGTAAGTAAAGTATTCAATGTATGCACTTCTGGATTAGCTACTGGTCACTTTCTTGTGATTCTTGTCCTTGTATTTGGAAATATTTATATTTCTTCTCATTGCTCGATAGGATTTTATTGTAGAGTTCTGCCACTATATGTTTACTCAATATGCTGTGGGTGGAAAGTTGAGTGATTTTTCAGATTATTGTTGTTAGAAATGTAGCTAGACTTCAGGTGTAGAACATAGACAAATTGAGCTGGAGCTGAGCAAGAACTTTTATGCCTCCTGGCTGGCTTTCATAATGCATGCAAATGTTAATCAGGGTGCTGGGGGAGAACTTCACCAGCAGTGTTACCATGCTCTGGCTACAATTGTGGTCCACAAGTAACATGTCAGGCAAGATTTTCCCACTGCTGCAGGAGTGGAATGATTATTATGGGGGTAACTAACCACTTTCTGGTTGAATTTGAGTCCTGTTTCACAGGAAAGAATTTATACTTGGTGGTATAAACTGAGTTACAATCACATGGCTTAGTGAGGTCATAGGTCCTAGAGGGGAGACAACTACCACTATAGTGCTAAATGTACATAGATAATACCCATAGTTTAGTATTACTACTGCTCTCAGCTTTAGTCATAGGATTTTCTTTTTAATGAAGGGAAAAATTAATGCAGAATCACATACATGATGAAAATTCTGAGATTAAGTGTCTATTGTGTACTCAGCCCTAGATAAGTCAGCTGTACCACTCCCCTACATAATTCAAGGAACATTGCATAAGAGAATGTAGAATGTCAAAAATCAAATATGGAGGACTGCTGTGGAATTCTGTCTTCTCAATACAAAATAACTGTCAGACTCATGAACACATAGCAGCTATGGTCTCTTGCACTATATTGAACCCATGCTCATAAATATATTGCTTTGTGTATGTGCATCTGGGAGGAATTGCAAGACTCTACGAGTCCCAGAGGAGCTACTGACAATTAATGGCTGATATCGGTAGAGAGTCATTTTCAGTGGTGTAGTCACTCATAAGTTGTACATACTCCATACAATAGTCCCTCTGCCAACCCATGCTGGTGCAAACAGCCCTAATTTAATAACTTAGTGGGTCACAAAAAAGACATGGAAAGAATAGGATTCATTGGGAAGGAGAAAATACTTATTGGGAACAGGAATCAAGAGGGTGATGGGATGAATATAATCAAAATCCATTATGGGCACATACGAAATTGTCAAAAATGAAATTTAAAAAACCCCAATCTGTTGGGCTTGACTCCAAGTAAAAGAAAGAAAAAGGCTGAAGATATAGCTTAGTAGTTAAGGCATGTGGCTGTAAAGTGTAAGGACTCATGTTTACCTCTCCTAGTCCCATGTAAGCCAGACACACAGTGATGCAAGCATGCAATGTCCCATATGTGCATAAGGGGATGCAGGTATCTCAAGTTGGATTGCAGTGACTGCAGACCCTGATATACCAATTCTCTTTCTCCCCTCACATAAAAAATAAATAAAATAAAATTAGAAGAAAATTAAAAAGAAATATGACTGCTATGAACATTCTTGCTCAGGTCCTTTAGAATACATGTCTCTTAACCTGTTCCCATTTTTTGTTTTGTTTTGTTTTGTTTTTGTGTTTTATTTAATTTTGCTTGAAGTAATGTCTCACTCTCATCTAGGCTCACCTGGAACTCATTGTGTAGTCCAAGCTGGCCTCAAATTCATGGCAATTGATTCTTCTACCTCAGCCTCCAGAGTACTATGCATGCTTCTTGTTTTCCTGTTACTGTAATTTGAAGAAAATACATGAAATAAAGTGAAAACACCTATCTGAAAAGTTTTGTATCTTAATAATAATTATATTCTGAATATAAACATTTCCTCTGCCACAGCACTTTCCCTCAGAAACCCAAACTCATTCAGTAATTTAGTTTTTTAAAAAAAAGCCCCAAGACACTCCTGTTCCCATTTGAAAATCAACCAAATTGAAGTAAGGGATAAAAGCAAAACTTAGAATAAATATATGCAAGTTTAAAGCCATATACAAGAGCACAGCCAAAAACATTCATTAAAATTACTCATGGACAAAAGAGATTTGCACTAATTAAAATGCCTAGTCACTCTAGAGTGGGCTAAGACAGAGGATTGACTGAGTACCAAATGGCTTCATTTTATGGCTTTTACATCAAACTTTTGAAATATGTTCAGTTAAGGAAATGAAAAAAAGATGAAAAAAATCCTCAGAGGGAAACAGATAAAATACCACAGACCTGAGGAGATCCATTATCATTATTATGGCAGCATTTTCTATCACATTTATGAATTTAGGTAATTTTTATCACACTTGTGAAGGGACAATTGAGCAGGTGACATTTTATGAGGTACTAATCCCATAGTGATTCCCAAGTGGAGGATCTGCACACAAGGGTCAATTATTATGAGTCTAATAGAAATGCTGTGAATAGAAAAAATGCAAAGTAGCATTAATCCCCTCATTGCTCCCTTGAGCAGAGTTCAACTGTCAATTTTAGTCCTGAGGAGCTTGGAGACCACCAGCATGGCCAGAGCATTTCAGGTTTGTTACATCAAGGGCAGAGTGAGCTGAATATTTTAATATTACTTTGAAAACTAGTTCCTAATTTTAAAATCATAAGAATATAAAGGAGAAGATTAAATATGACTCTTATAATTAATCTACAGACTGGATTTTTTAGCATATTATCCTGAGATTTTAACCTTAAAATTCAAAATGATTTCTAGTTAAACCCTGTCTTGATTCTCTGGCTTCTATTTCAGCATTTATCTAACTCATTATGGAGGATTTTATTCAAGTGGTATAGAATTTTTACTCTTACATTTCATGATAATCAGAACAAACACATATCCTTCTAAAATTTGAAATTATAAATGTGAAATAGCACTATATTACACCCTTGCTATACAATGAGGGTACCATATATTTGTGTGATAGTCACAAATATCCCCTGTGATGTTTTGGATATTAAGTGCCCTCCAAAACCTCATGTGTTGAAGGCATGACAATCAGTGCAATAGTGTTCTGAGGTGATTAGATCCTGAAGACTCTGACCTCATAATTAGGTTTCACTTATGGAATCTTCACTTAATAATCTATTGAGAGGTGGTAGAAATGTTAGGATGAGAGAGCTATGTTGCAGGAAATAAGTCATTGTGAGAAGACCCTTGAAGTATATATTCTATGCCAAGTCCTTTTCTTCCTCCTTCACAGCTCTCATGGGGTGAGTACCATTGCTTCACCATGTACTCCCCATTGTGATGTTATGCCTCATCACAGGCCCAAAGCAATCAGGCCAAGTATCCATAGATTTCGACACTAAAAGTATAAACAAAAGTGAATTTGTCCTCTTTTTAAGTTATCTCAGATATTTTCTCACATCAGTAGAAAACTAGCAGAGTTTTCTATCCAGATATAGGAAGAAAAGGCAAGAAATAGAGAATAATATTTATTGATGACAAACATATATAAGGCAACAATCTCAATCTTGTAGATAGATAGATGATAGATGATAGACAGACAGACAGATAGATAGATAGATAGATAGATAGATAGATAGATAGATAGATGATAGATACATAGATAGATAGATAGATAGATAGATAGATAGATAGATAGATAAAAAATAGAGTGCCACATTTTAGCGTTTAAATGTCACCTTAAATTCTGATTTGCTAAGCTCTTTTTAGATTAGAAAGTTAAGAAGGGCTGGAGAGATAGATCAGTGATTGCCAGGTTCAATTCCCCAGAACCCATGTAAGCCAGATGCACAGGGTGGCACATTTATCTAGAGTTCATTTGTAGTGGTTGACGCTCTAGTGTCTCAATTCTCTCTCACTCTATCCCCCCCTCTCTGTGAGTGTCTCTTTCTCTCTCTCTCTCTGCCTCTTTCTCTCACAAATAAATAAATAAAAACAAAATATTGTTTAAAAAAAGAAAGTTAAAGATCATCAAAGTTAAGGTTAATGACATCATCAAGATTAATGCTGCTACCTGCTGAATGACAGATTCAGGACAAAAGGCTGTATCTGCATATCCACAAGCTGTATCCGCCACACCACTTTGTCTTCTCCTTTTAAGGACTAATACTTTGATAGTTAAGATCCTTAACATTCCATGGAAAGCTTTAACTAAAAATTTCATATGTTCTTCTACTCATGTGCATAACAGTTCTGCAAGTTCAAGGTCATCATCTCTCTATTTTTTGCATTTGTATGTCTATAGCCAAATATCACAGCCAATAATTTATAAAGAACAGAAATTTATTTTCTCACAGTTCTGGACTCCAGACTCAAGGTTCCTTTCTATAAGGATGTTCTTTGCTTCCTTGGCATTTTTTTTTTTTGCATCATCCTCCAGAGATAAATATTGTTTCATCACAGGGCAGAAAATGAAAGGCAAGAGAAATTAATGCTTCATAATCGTCTTTGGTAAGGGCTTTAATCCAATTAATGACAGAAGGGACAGCCATATGATCTAACAACTTCTCTTGGTGAATGTCCACATCAACTCAGAGGGATTAGCCAGTAGTTTTGTATTACCTAGACCAAGAGCAATCTATTAAGGAACAGAGATACTATAATGTATCTTCTCAGAGCCAACAAGTCCTCTTGATTTTGTGTAGTCTCCATTTATATTTCCTCATACTTCGTTACTGGTATAATGTTTGCTCTATATCTAATCTTTAAATCTAATTTTATATACTAGTACCAGAGATCTTGAGACTCATAAAACATTATGAAACCATGGTAATGTCCTCTGAAACTTCTTAATGACTCCACATCTTCAAAATTCTTCATAAATCAAAACAGAACCGTATGCCTTCCTCCCTTGTTACTGCTCTGCTATTCACTACAAGCGTAATACTTTGAATGTAAAATGCCCCCACTAGCCTCAAGTGTTTGTGACGATGTTTCCTACTTATTCCCCAGCTGATGGCACATTTGGGAGGTGGAGCCTTGCTGGAAGAGGAATGCTGCTGGGAGAGGACCTTGGGGTTGATTAGATTAGCCCAGCTCACTGCAAGTTCAGAGTCAGCTCTTTATTGCTGTTCTCTCTCTGCTGCAGATGTGTTATGAACTAAACTAGCTTACTCCACCATGATGAAACTTCCCTTTAAAACTATAAGCTTTGTCCCAGCAAAAAGAGGTAACTGCTACATACACCTTCACATCTTTGGCCCTTGCCATTCTAAAATATTCTGAATGTTTCCATTTAACACTAAATGTGACAAGCTTCTTCATTTACACATTCAAATGCATCCATCTGAAAGACCCTCATTCCCTTTTGTTCTAAGTAAATATAACTTTTCTTCCATAGGTCAGCTCAAACCTTAGCCTTTCTAGACCACATTGTTAGATTTCTATGTTGTGCTATGCAGTCAAGTATGATAAAAGAATTACATTCAATTATGAGACTGTGATTTTAATTAAATGGTAATCTTCTTGGAAAGAGGGACTACATATTTCAACATGTTCACATCTCTACATAGAATGAGATCATAAGCTCTGCTTCATGCAAGATGTTAGAATTAACAGAATTTAGCTCATATAAATAAAGGACAGTTCCTGTCATATGGTAAGTACTTGATAAGTGCTAATTGTTAGTGCATTGAAATAGAACCATTTATTAATGAATATTAATTCTCAAAGTCCAACAATGTAAGCATTATTGCAACAGCATAATAATGCTGTTTTAATATAGAACTGTGCACAGGTCTGATTCAAAGCTTGTAGAAATTGAAGTGTTAAGACCAAGTGGGAGCCAGAAATATTGGCAATTAGTGCCAAAAAGGAGAGCTTGTACACAGATAGCAATATGTGTGCATTGTAATTGTGCAGAGATCCCTCCTTTGGCCTTCACAGCCCCAAATATACTGCTTACTTTCACATACTAAATTTCATGTAAATATCTCCTGTGGTCAAGTTTAACCTAGACAAAGGAAATACTGGAAGTGCATTTCCAGTGCAAGTAATTTGGCACAGTTGAAGTATCAAATCTCCAAATATATAATTATAAAACTGTCCCAACAACCCAGTGTTCTTTCCACTAGATTACACTTTCTATCTATAATATTACAAATTGCATTTCACTTTGGAAGGATTAATTATTAACTTTGAAACCAGTATCAATTCACTGGATATTGATGCCAGTCTTTCCAATAATTCTTCAATTTGCATTTGTAGTTGCAACATTTTTGAAGTAGTGAATGTGAAATTATTTAGGGCCACCCCCTTTATGAAGTATGACATATAATTTTAAAAAATCAGATTAACACAATTCTGCAGAATATTTCTCCTCTTAAAAATGGGAGAATTATTTTTCTTGTTCTTAGAGATCTGATCCATGTGGAGAAATTTCTGAATTTTTCAGATCAGATCAATATCATATACATATTTGATTTTTCAAGATAGGGTCTTTCTCTACTACAGGCTGTCCTGGAATTCACTATGTAGTCTCAGGCTGGCCTTGAACTCACAGCAATCCTCCTACCTCTTCCTCTTGAGTACTAGGATTAAAGGTATGTGCTACCACACCTACCCAAAATCATTAAGTTATTGATCCACTTGGAGGCTTTGCCTCTCCAAGAATTTCAATAGTATAAGACTCCAAATCCAGAAAAGGCACAGAAACTTTTCATCAATTTTATGTAAACCTTATTCTTTAATTAGATGATGTACATCTTAATATTAAAATAAGACAGTGGTTAAATCCATGGGATTTAGAGACAGGAATATTTTTATGCTGAAGTCCTTCTGGGGCTAGTTCTGCCTTCCTTTATTGCTAATTGTATGCTATCAAGTAAAACAAAAATATTTACTGATAATGGTCTACTACAATTTTTAGTGCTTAAATTATTACTTATAGAAATGGGTTTCATTTTTACATTTTCATAAATGCTTTGTTTTGTTGATCATCTTTTCCTTGAAAGTAATGGAAATTTTGACTACCGGAGAACCTAGAGTTCTTCACTAACTGGAATTTAGATAGCTTCATCCAAGTTGTTCCATATTGCTCCAAAATCTAGCAAATATAGAGAACATTATATCAACTTGAGCCATGTGATTTTTGAAGACCCACCTGTAGATTTCCTCAGTTATTTTTCTACTATTTTATTTTCCACATTACAAAACAAAACAAAACAAAACAAAATAATAAGATAGTCCATTCCAATATTTCATTGTAATAGTAACTAATGTATGGCAAACTATAGCTCCATAAGCCATCTAAATTCACATCCCTAAACCATAGCTTTTTCTATTATGCTATTAACCTTTGTGAAAGAGGTGGCAGAAAAAAAAAATGTGAGAGCCAAAGGAATGGGAAGAGTGCTTTGTAATACTGTCTTCCAGACCTCACATTAGCTGATGCTACCTACAGAGGACTTGAATAATAGGAGGTAGAACATGATGATATGAAAATAGAAAAGACACTGGTTGTAGAGAAAAAGGAATCCAATGGAAGGGGATATTTGAAAGTAGAAAAGTTAGAATTATGAGAGGAGAATTTGATCATGGTATAGTGTCGATATGTATGGATGTTGCCAAGGAAAAAGTTTAAAAATCAAAAAATAATATATTTATTTCATTCTCTCACAGCTCTTGTTTTACCTTTTCTGTAGAGGACTTAGCCTAAAAACTTAATTATCAGTAGTCTCATAATGCTCTATACACTGTATATAATCAAAGGTACATTAAAGATGTCATGGCTGATTTATTTTTGGTCATTTGCTTTGTGGAAGAGAGTAAATTATCTTTTAATTTATTGAAAACAATTGTTTCCCATGTCAGGTGACAGATTTCAAAGATCTAGTCTCTTCAACCCTGACTAAACCTTCAATTAAAGGTTCTTAGTTATGCAACCCAGATTCTCTATGGTATAATTAGGACTAGGACTCATAGTGTATGTGTGCCTAGACAAAATGGCAAAACTGAGGTTTCTAGTGATAGAAACCTCTGTGTGTGAAGATAACAACTAAGTTTATGATCCAGTCCAGGGCTCAGGCTTTTTTTATTAGTTATGTATTATAATTATGTACATACTCAGTGTGTAAGTAGACATGTTGGTACCATTCTTAGCCTACCCCCTGTCTCCCCACTGTGAAGGGACCCTCCCCATTGGGGATTGTGGGTAGTGCATTGTGGGGTTAGCCATCAGTTATGGATAAGAGGCAATACCTCTGTGCATAATGTCCCAACATGTGGCTTTAACAATCTTTATGTCCCCTCTTCTACGAATTTTGCTGAGCCATATTGGATTCATGTTAGGTCTACTTCAGTGATGAGGTTTTGGGAGCCTCTGTGCCTCTGGATATCTGGTTTGGTAGGAATTGAGTGTTTTCTGTGTCTATCTCCTTCACCTTTGTGCTGGGACCAGGTTCACCAAAAAACCAGCACTCTTTCTCATTTCCCCAGTTACTCTGTGGTTTCAGGTGGGGCCCTGGTGAGGTGCAATTTGTTGAATCTCTACTCAGGTTCTGTGTCCATTGGATAAAAGAAGTAGATTCTCCTATGGAGAGTGAAAGCAGCATAAGATGAATGGGATACCCAGTATTATTTTGTAGGGGATTTAATAAGTGTGGGGACTCTTGTAGTCCAAGATTGATGGGAGCTTTACATTGAAAAGTGAAATCATTTCTTGGATATGGTTCTTGGATATTGTTTCCCAGTTCCAGATATGGGCTCCATTCCACTGAATGGATCTCTCAGCCAATCCAAGAGCAGTTGGTTATCCACCATGGCGGTATGCCACAATTGCACTTGGTGTATTGGGTCAGGTTGTTTGCTGCTGAGTAGCTTAAAGCACAAGGAGTTTAGACAGATGTTGGCCATTTTCCCCCAGTCTCTCATGTAGCACCTTCTGGCACTAGACAAGCTAACTGTCTGGGGACTGACTCTCTTCCAGATTCTAGCCAGGTCTCTTGATATTCAGTACCAACCTCATATGGTGTCTTTGGCAATAGGGGCTTACCATTAACATTTGGTGGGTAATCAAGTGCTCTGACAGAAGCCTGTCTTGTTTTGGGAAACCTTGTAGGTTTTGAGATCCTTTTTTTCTATCTCTTTGAAGAAAAATGTTGGTATTTTTATTGGTATTTCATTAAATCTTTATATTGCCTCTGGTGTGATTATCATTTTCACAGTGTTAATTCTGCCTATCCAAGAACATGTGATGTCTTTCCATTTTCTCAAGTCCTCCTCCATTTCTTTCTTGAGCGTTTTGATGTTTTCATCATATAGGTCTTTCCCATCCTTGGTTAATGTTATTCAAAGGTATTTTTTTGTTTATATTTAAAATATGAAAATATCTATAATTTCATCCTCTATAACTTTGTCCTTTACATATAGAAAGACAACTGAATTTTGACATTGATTTTGTATCCTGCTATTTGCTGAAGGAGTTAATAACCTATAAGAGTTTTCAGGTGGAAGTTCTTGGGCCACTTATGTACAGAATCATGTCTTCTGCAAATAGGGCTAACTTAACTTCTTCCTTTCCAATTTGTATCACTTTTATTTCTTTTTTCCTGTCTTATTGCTTGATATAGGACTTCCAGTACTATGTTGAAGAACAGAGGTGAGAATGGACACCCTGTCTTGTTCCTGATCAGGAGGTAATGTTGTATTTTGTCAAAGGCCTTTTCTGCATCTATGGAAACGATTATGTATGTTTTTTGTGTTTGAATTTATTTATGTGGTGTGTTACATTGATAGATTTCTGTATGTTGAACCAACCGTACATTCCTGGGGTGAAGCATACTTTATCAAGGTAGATAATGCTTTTGATGTGCTTTTAAATTTTATTTGTGTGGATTTTGTTCAGGATCATTGCATCTAAGTTCATCAGGGAAATATGCCTATAGTTTTCTTTTCTTGTGGCATCTTTGCCTGGTTTTGGTGTTAGGGTGATACTAGCTTCATAAAAGGAATTAGGGAGCTTTCCCTGTTCTCCAATAATGTGGCACAGTTTGAGAAAAAAATATGGTTTCAGTTCTTCCATGCAGGATTGATAGAATTCAGATGAGTAGCCATCTGGTCCTGGACTCTTCTTTTTGAGGAAGCATTTTTATTATTATTATTTTATTATTTTTATTTATTTATTTGAGAGTGGCATACAGAGAAAGAGCCAGATAGAGAGAGAGAGAGAGGGAGAGAATGGGCATGCCAGGGCCTCCAGCCACTGCAAACAAACTCCAGACGCATGTGCCCCCTTGTGCATCTGGCTAACATGGGTTCTGGGTAATTGAGCCTCGAACCGGGGTTCTTAGGCATCACAGGCAAGTGCTTAACCGCCAAGCCATCTCTCCAGCCCTTGAGGAAGTTTTTGATTACCTTTTCAATCTCAATGGGTGTGATAGGTTTGTTTTGGAAATTAATCTGCTCTGAATTTAGATTTGGTAGATGGTATGTGTCCAGGGATTTATCCATTTCCTCCATATTATTCATCTTTGTGGAGCAGAGGTTTTTGAAATAAGTCCTGATGATTCTTGCAATTTTACTTATGTCTGTTGTGATCTCTCCTTTTTCATTTCTAATTTTGTTAAT
Organism: Jaculus jaculus; assembly: GCF_020740685.1. Classification (NCBI taxonomy): domain Eukaryota; kingdom Metazoa; phylum Chordata; class Mammalia; order Rodentia; family Dipodidae; genus Jaculus; species Jaculus jaculus. The sequence goes on along the minus strand of NC_059125.1, from coordinate 21,004,165 downwards.
TTGAGACATCTCTTTTTTCACTTGATCAGAATGGCCAGGGTTTATCAATCTTGTTTATTTTTTCAAAGAACCAACTCTTTGTTCCATCAATTTTCTTAATGGTTTTCTTGGTTTACAATTCATTGATTTCTGCTCAGATCTTAATTATTTCTGTCTGGAGCTTTTTTGGTTGGATCCTTCTTGTTTTTCCACTGTGTTAAAGTACATTGTTAGTTTATTGATTTGGGATATGTCTGTCTTTGTTATGAAGGCATTAAGTACTATGAATTTTCCCCTAAGGACAGCCTTCATTGTTTCCCATCAGTTTTTGTTTGATATGTTCTCATTGTCATTCATTTCTAGAAATTTCAAATTTTCATTTTTATTCATCCCCTACCTGTTTACTGTTTAAAAGTGTGTTGTTCAATTACCAGGGGTTGGTGTGATTCCTGATACATCTTTTGGTGTTACTTTCTAGAAAAACTGCATTGTGATCTGATATCATGCAGGAAATTATGTCTATCTTCCTAAATATATGCAGGAAGGCTTTATGTTCAGTTACATGATATATGCTGGAGAAGGTTCCATGGGCTGCTGAGGGGAATGAGTAGTCTGGATTTGGGGTAGAATGTTCTATAGATGTCTGTTAGGTCTACTTGATCTATGGTGTTGTTGAACTCTCTTACTTCCCTGTTGATTTTCTGTTTGGATGATCTATCTGTTTCTGATAGTGGAGTATTGAAGTCCCTGTCTATGATGGTGTTGGTAGCTATTTCTGTTTTGTTCTCAAATATGTTTTGATTTATGAATTGTGGTGCACCTCTGTTTGATGATTGTGATATCCTCTTGTTGAATCATTCCCTTGATAAGTAAGAATTGGCCTTCTTTTCCTTTTTTGATTACTTTGTGTTTGAAGTCTATTTTATCAGATATTAGTATAGCTATGGCTGTTTCTTTCTTATTTCTGTTTGCTTGGAGTATCATTTTCCACTCTTTCACCCTGAGGAGGTGTCTGTCTTCAGTAGTGAGGTGGGTTTCTTGAAGACAACAGATTGAGGGGTCTAATTTTCTGATCTACCCTGTTAGCTTATATCTCTTGATGGGTGAATTAAGGACATTAATGTTAAAGGTAATAACTGTGAGGTTTTATTTAATCGCTGTCATATTGTGGTGGTTTATGTGCTTTGGTATTTTCTTGGAGTTTGTAGTCTTTTTGTACCTTCTCTGAGTTTGTTTTTTGTGATCTGCTTCTTGTAGGCAGTTGATCTTGGTTCTTTGATTCCTCTCTGTGGAGAATTCCCTGAAGTGCTCATTGTAGGTTTGGTTTTGTGTTCATATAGTTGTAAAGCTGACTTTTATTGTGGAAGGTTTTTCTTTCACCATCTATTATGAGGGATACTTTTGCTGGGTAGAGTAGTTTGGGTTGGAAACCATAAGGTTTTAGACTTTACAGTGTTCTGTTCCAGGCCCTTCTGTCTTTCAGGGTTTCCATTGAGAAGTCTGAAGTAATGCTGATGGGGTTACCTTTATATGTAATGTGTTGTTTCTCCCTAGCTGCTTCTAGGACTTTCTCTTTATGATTTATGTTGAGAGTCTTAATGATAATATGTCTTAGAGAATTTCTCCTTTGGTCCAATCAGTTTGGAGTTCTGCTAGCTTCTTGTAACTTGATGAAACTTTCTTTTGAGAAGGTGGGGAAGTTTTCTTCACTTATTTTGTTGAATAAGTTTTCTATGCCTTTGGTCTGAATTTTGTCCCCTTCTGGTATTCCCATTACCTGAATATTGGGAAGTTTAAGGGTACCCCAAAGCTCCCTCATGTTCTATTCACAAAAAATTTTGAAGTCTTTGAAGCTTTTGGACTCATAAATTGTTTCTTCTGTTTTGTCTTCCAGTTATGAGTTCCTATCCTCCACATGTCTGATTCTATTCTTGAGAACTTCTATAGAATTTTGGACTTGTTCAATTTGGTTTGTATTTTCTATTGCCCTTTTATGTATAGTTTCCATCCCTCTGTCAAGTTCCCTTTTCATGTCATTTTCTAATTTTCTTAAATCTTCTTGGAATTCATCCTTGCATTTACTTGTCTTCATTGATTTTAGCCAGCTGATTATTGAGGCCCGCTTTTTTTTTTTTTTTTTTTTGCTCCCCTTCAGATCATGTAACTGTCCTTATAACACGTCCTGTTTCTTTTCTATTAGGTCTAATCTAGTGAGGACAACATTCATACAATTATTGAACCTTTGTTGATTTTCTGCAAGTTCTGCTAATTGCTTGGCCAGGGTTGCATAGCTTGCATCTTCATTTTCGGATTATGATCCCATTGTCTCTTCTATGTTTTGATTAGAAACATCCATTGTGGGACTGAGCAATCTTTCTGTATTTGCACTATGGTCTACCCATCACAGTGTAGGAATCTTATTTACTTTATGAGGAAGCTGTAGTTTACCCTTGAAGTGTCTTCATTGATTATTCCCTTTTATGTTTGCTTCTATTGGGCTTCTGATGGCAATATGGCCTGTCTGCTCAAAGAGAAGGAGACCACGAGGCTCTGGTGGGGGCCTGAGGACCTGATGACGAGGTTTTTTGGTCAATGGTTTGGGGTATGGGACTGTGTGGTCAAGTAGCCCATGGGTAATGGGGGTACAGGGGAATGGAACAAAGCAGGCTGGTGTTGTGGCTGAGTTGTGGAAGGGGTGAAGATGAAATTGCATGGTGGTTCTGTGATTCTGACCTGTGAGGTGATGGGACTATGGGGTCCATTGGTACCATATAGCAGGGGTGGATGGGACTGCCTGGTCCTGTGACAAGGCAGGGCATGGATATGGGACCTCTGCAGGTGAGGTGACACTTGGAGTTTGGGTGGTAGTTCTGGTGGGGAGGTGGAAAGGGGGAGGGAGTGGTGAACAATAGCCTGCTGGCCTGGGTCCCAGTAGCCTTAAGGAAGTACAGTAGGACCTGTTCCATGCAAGACAGAGCAGCAGGTGGCATGGCAGTTGCACATGGAGGTTGCTGGTAGCAGGAAAACTGTAGAAGGGAGGGAAGTGGAACACTAGCCTGCTGGTCTGGGTCCATGCACGGTGGGGTGGCAGGTAGGATGGTGGTCACACATGGAGGTCCCCAGTAGTGGGAAAACTGTAGAAGGGAGGGAAGGGGAACACTAGCCTGCTGGTCTGGCTCCATGCACGGTGGGGTGGCAGGTAGGATGGTAGTCACACATGGAGGTCCCCAGTAGTGGGAAAACTGAAGAAGGGAGAGAAGGGGAACACTAGCCTGCTGGTCTGGGTCTGAGCATGTAGGGGCAATGTGTGGGATAGCAATCACATGTGGAGGTCCCCAGTAGCTGATGACCTGGGTCCAGTTAAACTGCAGTTAGTGCAGGGAGAATCTGGTGGCGCATGGCTGGGACAGTGGCTGGGACTGTGGCTGGGATGGCTTCTTGAGGGGATTGGGGGACTGGTGGTATACCTGAGAGCTTGGGAATCATAGGATTCCCTACTTGGCTCCTTTAAGCCCACCTACTAGAGATCTACTAGGATCTACAAAACCCTAAAAATCCCAAAGAACCCCAATGATCTTGCCTTTCCTTTCCCACAAGGTGAGGCATGGTTAGGCAGATGTCATCTTGACCAGAAGTCTCCTCAGACTTTTTTTTCATTAAGAGCAATGTGAGAATGAAGGTTTGAATACACTGCCAAAGTGTATTGAATTGATACACTACTCAAGTAGAGAATACCTAAGGGTTCCAACAAGTGGTCTGGGGCTTCATTTTATAGGATTCATAGTGAAAGATAGGTCAGTTGCCGAGTTTGGGTGGTCCTCTGGTATGATTGACAAGTTTCAGTTATATAACTTATTCTTTACTGTGAATATTCCTTCCCATGAAGCAATCAGGGTTGTGACTCATAGTGTATGTTTGCCTATGATTTTAATAATATATACACCAAGTTGTGCATAGGCATAAAATGGTAAATATGTGTTACTGCCTAAAATTTCATTTAGAGGACAGTTTGTCTTACTGCATAATCAATCCAGAATATTGATCCAGGATCTATCTATGAATATATTTCAATGGGTATTGATCACAAAGAGTGGTCACTCAGTGAGAAATATATTTAATTATATGGAGCAGGGTGTATATGCAGATTGAGTACATGTGTATCACACAGATTCCAACAGGTTGCTAGGTGCATTGTGTACTGCCCAAGCCAAGCAGTGTTCCAGCTGGCTCAACTGTTCCTTGTGCTTGCCTAACTCAAGAATCTTGGCATGGAAGTCAATGTAATGCATGTATAAAGAATAACTTTATGGGCTAGAGAGAAGACTGAGCAGTTAAGGCACTTGCCAGAGAAGCCTAAGGACCCATGTTCAACTCCCCAGATCCTACATAACACAGATGCAGAAAGGTGAGGCAAATGCAAGGTCACACATGCCAACTAGGTGGCATAAGTGTCTGGAGTTTGATTTCAGTGACTGAGGCTCTGGGACCAATTCTCTCTCTCTCTCTCTCTCTCTCTCTCTCTCTCTCTCTCTCTCTCTCTCTCTCTCTGTCTTCCCCTTCTGTCTGTCAGTCTCTCTCTTTCTCTCTCATATGCACGTGCTCTCTAAAAAAGAAGATAAAATGAAAAAAGATAAAACAATAACTATATGCAGAGATTCTTCTGGAACCATTTATATCTACCTTTCTTGCTAATTCAATCTATACTAGTTATTAAATGAAACAAAAATAATTACTGATGATAATATAATATACCATTTTTCCAAAAGATGTTTTGATTAGACTTTTGTTGTTGTTTTGGATGCTTGGTATAAAACTAAGGCCTTTGCATATGATAAGCAAGTGCTTCACCACTAAATCACATCCCTAGCACAAAGATGTTTTAATTTACTGATATACTTTATTTATTTATTTATTTTTATGAGAGCAAGTAAGAGACAGAGAATTGGCATGTCAGGGCTTGTACCCACTGCAATCAAACTTCAGATGGGTGTGCCACCTTGTGCTCATGCACAAACTTTTGCATGCATCACCTTGTGCATCTGGCTTATGTGGGATCTGTGGAATCAAACATGGGTCCTTAGGCAAGCACCTTAGCTACTAAGCTATCTCTCCAGCCTACTGCCAACTTTTATTTATTTTTTATTTTTTGTGTATTTTTATTTATTTATTTGAGAGTGATAGAGAGAGAGAAAGAGGCAGTTAGAGATAGAGAGAGAGAACGGGCATGCCAGGGCATCCAGCCTCTGCAAATGAACTCCAGATGCATGCGCCCCCTTGAGCATCTGGCTAACGTGGGTCCTGGGGAATCAAGCCTTGAACCGAGGTCCTTAGGCTTCACAGGCAAGCGCTTAACCACTAAGCCATCTCTCTTTCTTTTTTGAAACAGGGTCTATCTATGTGCCCTAGACTGCTTCATGAGTGATATTATTATAGGCTTAACCGCTAAGCCATCTCTCCAGCTCCAACTTTTATTATTAAAACCTGACTCTAAGTAAGAAGGAAGGGGGATGAAAGACACAGAATGTTGACCATCTTTAAAGGTTGGAAATCAAGGAAACCGTATCCTCTGGAGTTTCCAGAATGTAGTACAGAACTTGTTTGCACCTTGATCTTTGCTCTTTCAGATCTAATTTGAATTTCTATGCTATATAACTGAAAGACAATAAAGCTGTTTTTCTAAACTAAGATTGTGAGAATTTGTTACAGCACCAAAGGAAAACTAATAGAAAAACAAAAGTATTTTTAAAGTTCCTGGTTTTTGCCCTTGTGTATAGAGCCTCTCCCATAATCAGTAAGCAAATAGCTCTCATTATTCAGTGTCATTAAAATAAAGTGTTATTACTGAAAAAAACTTTAGAAAACATCAAATTCTAGATACTTTTTATACATGAAGAAATAAAGGCCTGGAGATGTCTGTGATTTATTCATAAGTTTCAAGTGACAGAAAAGTTGAGCACTTGCTTATACAGTGAGAAGTTTATCATTTCACATAATGAGAGATAGGATGAGCTTTGTAGTAGGACAATAGAACTCTTGTTTGCAACTCACATGGCCCTGGATTCCACTGGGGTTGGCAAGAAAATTTTATCAGCATCAGACAACACTTCCATCCATGGTACTATCCAGAGGAAGAGTAGGTGTAGTTTTTCTGACACCCCATATTCTGTGATTCTGAGCATATCTAATATGACAGTGACAGTGTTCAAACAGTAACATTGTCATTTAGTGGCTTGGTACCATTCCATGTCAAAGTCACTTAATTACTTTGGGTGTCATTTTCCAGGACTATAAAATGGAATGAATACACTGTCTACTTCATTGACATCAAGACGATCAAATGAAAATTTGCAGAGAATTTAGAACATTACCTTGCATGTAGTCAATATAGTAGATTGTGAAAGTATTTTATCAGACTTCCCTGTATCTGCATCCAGGAGCAGCCCCATCCATGGTGACTCTAGGCTAAGCCATGTGACTTGCTTGGCCATTAAAATAGTAATAATCATGACACAAATAGAGACTTGATAAAACACTTGTATGTAGGGGTTTATCTCTATTTTGCTGCTGTTGAACTCAGCTATAATATGATACAACATCAAAGCAGCCTGCTGGAGGGGAGAGATACATTTCTTCTATTGTCCTGCCCAAGAGTCAAAAATATGAATGATATCATCTACCCTAAATTAAACAGCCACCAGTTACACCTCCAGCTGACCATTAACACCTGAGTATTTCCAGTCCAGAGTAGTGGAATCATCCCAGATCAACCTTCCCAGCCAATCCATAGAACTGTGAAATAAGTGAATGATTAAAGTCACTCAATTCAGGGGTGGTTTGTTATGTGATAAATCTCAATAAGGTTAATACTGTAAACATTCAAGATGATATAGTCTATGAATATACAAAATGAGGGAACCTATCATTTTGTACAATTACTCCACACCAGCAAAAAAAAAAAAAAAAAAAAAAAAAAAAAAAAAAAGCTATCTAAAAAAAAATATTAGTCAGAATGTGGCACAGTTGCTAAATAACCAGTCACCAAAAATATACCAATTAACTAAACAATTATCACAATGATTTTGACCAGACCAGAGCCTCTCCACCCTGACTACATATCCTTCAATGCAACATGAAACATTAGCAAGTGGCAGAAGTAATTCCAGTGGGCATACATGATTTGGAGAAAATATTGGAAAGGAGTGGATATGGGATGTCAGTCATCATGGCAATTACACACCTGAACAAACAGCTGGTAAATGTCACACAGTGATATTTGTAGTTCCTCTAGATCCTGCAGATATACATACATACATATATATATATATATATATATATATATATATATATATATATATATATTCTTCTGCCATGCTGTGGGAGACTGTGAACCCCTCAGGCATTCACAACAAGTTAATTATTGGGCATATTGTTCAACAGCAGAGGGAAACTTGTTCATACTGTTTTTCTTTGAGCTGCACATATTCTGAGGCAAAATAGAAAACTTCAGATGCAATTACTGAGTTTTATTTTTCTTTTTTCCTTCATGCCCAGCAGCTGGTGAGTGCTCAGCATCAGATATGAGAAGTTAAGCTGAATAAACTAGTGGAAAACCTTCTTGAGAAAGCAAACTCAGCTTTAAAAAAAAAGCTAAGTTTGCCTACTCAAGAGCCCAGGACAGCTTAATAAAATTGAGCAGAGGAAAACCAATTAAACAGTCTAAACTGCTATTTGGGGGCTCAACAAAACAACACAAATCAAAAGAGGAATTATTCAATTATTAGAAGCAGCTGGATTTTGTGAAATTCTCTCTCTCTCTCTCTTTTTAAACCAAGTCTACCCCTCCTCTACCCTGCTGCTATTCCCCAGAGGGCCAAATGATATCACTTTCAATCTCCAGAACAGAACGATCTTCACTATGAATTTTCCCATAGGGGTATTCAACTACATCCTTATGCCCTAATGCTTAACTCTGAGCAACTCATTTCTCTTTTTATAGGGTTGCAGGCGCTCATAGCTTATCAATATCCTCAACCCAGTTGATAAAGCATTTTACAATATGACCCCTGCCCCCATATCTTTCTTATATTCTCCATTACTCTCCCTGCATGTAACTTGAGTTCTTGGTAAATTATTGGGCTCATGGTTTCTTAGCAAACCCTGTGCTCTTCTGTTTCTTGGTTCTGATGTGTTTCTATACACCAACCTTCATCATAAATCTTCAATAGTTATATAACCCATTTTCAAAAACAACTTCAAATCACAACATTCCAAAGCCATTTTTTATCTTTTGTTCAATTCCACCAGCCACAGACAACCTGGAGCACAACTGGAGTCAAGGGTTACTGAGCATACTGTGGCTTTCAAGAATGAACATCAGAAGATGCATGAACTGTAAGCTTGTTATGAATGACTCTAATTAGGGTTTAAGGAAGTGGGTTGGGTGGCCACCTCTGAATTGGATACTTCCAGGAAGTAGGAGCCACTTGATAACAGGTATCCTAGTAGCTTTATCTAGGAAGCAGAAGAATGAAAGAAATGCTATAATTGTCATTGTGGATGAATTACATAGTAGTCAACAAAGGATCATTTAGTAACTTTGACCTAGCAGTCTCTTAGCCTCTGTGGCCCTGTCTGGTGGTTAGTTACATACTCAGTGTATCTTTACTGTTTGTAAGCCCTATGCACTGTTTATTTCCATTGAAATCATCCAAAATCTCAAACTTGGTTTATTTTCTTACTAAATAACTAGTTCTGTGCATTTTCTCATAATCTCCATATTATATGGGTTAAAAATCAGTTAAGGTGCTTGCCTGCAAAGCCTAAGGACCCATGTTTGACTTTTCAGATCCTTTGTAAGCCTGACACAAAAAGGTGAGGCAAGTATAAGGTCACACATACCCACTAGGTGGCAAAAGTGTCTGGAGTTTGATTACAGTGTCTGAGGCCCTGGTGCCAATTCTCTCTTTCTCTAACTATGTCTCTTTCACACTACCTCTAAAAAAAATTGAAATAAAAAATACTTCAGAGATAAATTACATGGGACCTCATAGGTAATTTCATTTTATTTCCAGTTGACTCTTAAATCTATCATATTTCAAATAAACATGCATTGAGTCCATTAACATTCCATCTTTGCTCATGAGATCTCACTCCTCCCAGAGGAGCTATTTTCAGTTAATGATTACTACAGAAGGGCAGTCATATACTTCATGGTGTATCCAGTGTTCAATTTCCCATGCTCCAGAAAACAATCCTGCCCATGTTCATGTGAACAAACCTTAACTATTTATCTCAGGGATAACAGTAAAACATCAAAGTAGGATGGTGACTAGTTGGGAATACAAATAGGTTTAATGTTGGGGGGTATGAGATGGCCATGGGGAGTGAACATAGTCAAACATATTATATATACATATGAAATTGTCACAAGTAAAAAATTAAAACTTAATCCAGGAAAAATATAAGCTTTTCTAAGATGTAGTGTCTTCCAAAAGAAGAAACCATATTTTCAAACCTGGAAATCTACACGGAAGGATTCTGTTTAGACAACTGTTCTCTACAGTTGACTATATTCCTTGACACTCACAGAATGTAGGCTTTCTTGTTGTATCATCTGTAGCTCTGTTTCTTCCTTTCCAGCTGTTCCTACACAATGAGTCCGAGTCCTGCTCATTTACACAAGTTAAATAAAGGGCTGAATGGAGCGGTGTCCAAATATCAAACAGTTTAAGCACTCTACAATTTCTTTCACAATTACTCAACTTCATAACTGTAGCAAGAAAGCAAGAAGAGATAGCACATAAATCAACAAAATGGGGCTGCAAAGATGGCTTAGCAGTTAAGGCACTTGCCTGTAAAGCCAAAGGACCATGGTTCTATTCCCCAAGACTGAGGCAAGCCACATGCACACAGTGGCACCTGGAGTTTGTGTGCAGTGGCTGGACCCTCAGGGTGCCAATTCCCTTTCTCTCTACCTGTCTCTCTTTCTCTCAAATAAATAAATAATATTTTTAAATTTAAAATTAAATGAGTTACAATGTGGGATGTTTCATATGCATTTGTAAACTTCACTGGATTGAGATATGTCTAAAACATGGTAAAGAACATTTCTGGATGTGTCCATGAGACTGTATCCAAAGAGGTTCAACAAACTGAGTAGTGAAGATCCACTCTTAATCTGTGCAGCACCAACCAATAGCCTTGGTGCCTTCCTGGAACTAAAAACAGAAATGTAAAGCTTGTGCATGAGCACCTATCAGTCTCTAGATACTTGAGCCTCAGAATGTAGACTTGCCCCAGTGATTGTACAAGGAGGTTTGGAGTCTTCAGCCTTTGATGGGATCTGTAACATTGGACCTTCTTATTCTGAGGCTTTATTCTTCTTGGATCAAACCGCTGATTTCTTTGGTTCTCCAAAGTGCTGACAACTATTGCAGAATTGTTCAGTCTCTGATCATGTATGGCAATCACATATATCCTTCTTATGATTATGAATATGTTCTATTCCTCTGTAGAACACTAGCTAACATACAACAAAACTTGATTTATAGACTGGGCATGGTGGTGCACTCCTTTAATCCCAGAACTCGGGAAGAGAGGTAGGAGGATGGCTGTGAGTTTAAGGCCCAGTTGGGACTACTGAGCGAGTTCCAGGCCAGCCTGGGCTAGAGTTAGACCCTAACTTGACAAAAAAAAAAAAAAAAAAAACTCACTTTATTTATTTTAAAAAAAGGGGAAGCAAGTGGTGAACAGGATATAGCCCACAGAACTAGTGTTACTTTTTAGATCCATTCATTTCATTTGATATCATGCTAATGACCATTTCTGAGATGGGAAAACCTTGTCTGTAAAATGGAAATAATATTTGCTTTACATGAGTCTTACTTTTTCTCAGTGTTTTGAATCAAATATGTGACAAAAGCAACTTAAAGGAAGGGTTTGTTTTGCTTCCAAGTTTGAACGTACAATCTAGTGGGACGGGGGAGTCATCATAGCAGGAACTTGAGGCAGCTGGGTCACTCCAGTTCATAGTCACAAAACAGGGAGAGGTGGATGCGGAGCTCGATTGGCTTTCTCCTTTTTATTCATTTCAGGACACCATTATATGGAATGGCGCCATCCAAAGTTAGAGGAGGACTTCTCACCTCAACCTAATCTAGAATATCTCTCATAGACTTACCCAGAGGCTTGTTTCCATGATGATCCTAAGTTCAATCAAACTGACAATCCAGATAAACCATCACAACATGTAAGAATCAAAATGGAATGTCCTTTTATGAAAAACAATCTATTTAAATTGTAAACACTGTATATTTATAGGCTATTATTAACTTGTTATATATTTGGGGAATAAAACAGTTAGTTAATCTTTCTGCAGCAGAATTGTGGTAAATATGGAAATGTGCCCAGCAGTTCTGCCTTTAAGGAACCATTTGGTGTCCAGCTGTAGGCAGTGCGATTAGCAAGTGGCCTCCAGCTGGCTGCTACTTCAGGATCAAACTCAAATGCTGTGATCTGCCTGACTGAAGCCACGCATATTTTTAAGGCAGATCTCATGAACAGAACAGGACAGAGATATAACGGCTCAGGCATTTTGGCCTTAGCTTTATTAGGCAGTACTCATTACAGAGCTTCTTGCCTAACTGACAGGGCTTTATAGAACCTTCTTGTCAGTGCAGTTTCTCCCCCTGCACAGTTACATTTCTCCCTCTTCCCTTCACTAGTTTATCCCTAGTAAACACCCGGTATCCAAACCTCCATATCAGACTGTGCCTCTAAGAAATGTATGTCACAAGGATAGTCATAGACACACTGAGTGTTGCTCTTTTTTAAGATGCATTTGTGTGTGTGTGTGTGTGTGTGTGTGTGTGTGCATTGTGTGTGAGTGTGTAAAAATGTTTGTTCAGTGTATGTTTGTGCAGGTGGCACTTCTGGGTATGGAGGCCAGAAGTTGATGTTAGCTGTCTTCCTCAGTCCCTCTCCCTTTTCTTGACTGAGGCAGGGTTGTTCAGCTGGATGGTTCTATTCTAGCTAGTCAGCTTGCCTCATGTAGCCCATTTCCAATTCTCAAGCACTGGCATTACAAGTGGCCTTAAGTTCTTAAATTCTGTCTTAAAAAAAAAAAAAATGCTTGCCTAACATTTATGTGGATGCGGGGATCCAAACTCAGGCTCCTACACTTCCATATCAAGTGCTTTATCCACTGAGCCATCTCCTCAGTACCACCTCTTTTTAAAGTATTTGAAAAGATACTTAGATGTTTCTTTCTTTTTTTATCCGTATAAGAATATAGCCAGGCCTTGCCTTTGGGCCTTTTGTGTTCTTCGAGGAAAATGCCCTTTGGTTAAAATCCCTGGTGGAAATATGTTTGGTCTTTCTAAGGGTCTAGGAGAAAAGAGAGGCTGAGAGGGATGTAGCTAACTCGGGGCAATGAGATTCCTCTAAATCAGTGGTTTGGGATTTTTTGTTGTGTAAGCTCTAAGACATGCCCACCATGAAGTCAAAATACCCAAGCAAATCTTCTAAGAGGAACATCATCACTGTGAAGCTAAAACCGGTTGGGCTTGGGAAATGAAAATATTCATAGCAGTACAGCTACTGGGCCTTCAAGTCCTCTTCAAGGAAACATGCAGTTTTTGAACAGAAATAGGTCAGGATCTTGATGTTGCTGAGAGTCAGTTGAATTTAAACGTGAAAGAATAAAGCAGTATGATACTGCTTCTGAATAAAATTCTTTGAAATATATTTTATGAATAAATACATTGGATGATTTTAAGAAAATTAATAGAGGTTTTCAGTCAATTATTGATTTAGCAATTCCTTGTTAAGCACCTACTGTATCCCTAGCATTCTATTGGCACAGAGTGATCAACAAGGGTAGGTACGCTTTCCATTATGCTTGAGAGTATCGTTCAAAGTGTTTAGGCTCCAAAGAGATTGCTCAGTGGTTAAAGAGCTTCCCTGCAGAGACTAACTACTAGAGTTCAATTCTCCAGGACCTGCATAAAGCCAGATGCACAAAGTGGCATATGCATGTTGAGTTTGTTTGCAGTGGCTAGAGGCCCTGGTGTGCCCATTCTCTCCCTCTTTTCTCTCTGTTCGCAAATAAAAAATAATATTTTTTCAAGGTTCATGAATTTACTATTTGGGGATATATCTATATATGTGTGGATGGCATGTGTGTATGTATGTCCATATGTATATCACTTGTGCATATATATTCATGTGTATGTACATGTGTTTATGAGTACATATGCATTCATTTTGCATGAGTATTGAGGCCATTGGTTGACATGTGTTGTTTGACTCAATTTTTCTTCACCTAAATTCCTGAGACAGACTCCTTTCTTAACTTTGGACCTCAAAAATTCCAGTAGACAAGCTGACTAGAAAAGCCCAGGGGTTCACTTGTTTCGGCCTCTCTGCCCTGCACTGGGATTGCAGATGTGCACCAGCACAGTTGGCATGTTTTTGTTCTTGTTGTTGTTGTTGTTGCTTTGTTTTCCAAGGTAGGGTCTCACTCTAACTCAGGATGACCTGCAATTCACTATGTCTTCTCAGGGTGGCCTCGTACTATCCATGATTCTCCTACCTCTGCTTCCCGAGTGCTGGGATTAAAGGTGTGCACCACTATGTCTGGCATTTGGCATGTTTTTACCTATAATTTCTATTGACAATTTTCATAATATGCATAATGAGCTTTGATTATAATTCCTTTCCATCACTTGTTTTGTCCCTCCTCTCCATCTCTCTTTCACTGAACCTCTTCTTTCCAACTTGTCCCTGTTCTATTTTGATATAATTTGTGTTTGTTTTTAATTTGTTTGTTTATTTTGGGGTTTTGTTTGTGCCCCTCCATCACCCATGCTGACATATTGATGGGCCCAAAATCATGCCTGTCTTGTGCAAGTAACAATAGGTACTGTGAGCTCATAAATGCACCACCTTCTTTGTATCTAGAAGACAGTATTATGAAGCACTTCCCTCTACCATGGGCTTTTACATTCCATGAACTCTTCAATACTGGTCCTTGAACCTTGAATGGTATGATAGAGATGTCTCTCAGTGCTGCACGCTGCACTATCACTTCTCAGCACTTTGATACATTTTGAGTCACCGCCATATGAAAGGAGAAGGTTCTCTAACCACAAGTGAGAATGGCAATAATATATCGGCATAGGCATAAGTATTTAGAGGGCAATTTAATAGGCATAACAAATAACTATTAGATTTTTCCCTAGAGCCTACAGCCTGCCTAGCCATAGGCTTCTGATTGGGTTTTCAGTGTCAGGCATAAATTCAAACCTGATGTTTTAAGTGGATTCTGGGGATCAGAATTCGGTTTCTCACACCTACATAGCCTAGCCTGTCAGGTGTTTAAATTTAATCTCCTCATTAAGTTGTTAAGTATTAAGGAGGGCATGGTAAAGACAAATATGTGGTTTAGAGGTGGGGCCTTTGGAAGGTGATTAGAATTAGCTCATTTTATGGCAATCTTTAATGATTGAGTGCTGGTGGCTTAATAAAAGGGACAACCCAGAGAATGAACACACACACACACACACACACACACACACACACACACACACACACTCCCTGATTCTTGTTCTGTTATGCTTTGTAATATCCTAGGCATCTGCCAGCAAGAAGACCATCACCGTTTTCAAGCCATTGCATCTTTAGAACTTTGATCTAAATAACTCCCTTTTTTCTCTATAAACTCCTCAATCTTCTATTATTTTGTTATAGGAACAAAAGAAAACTAATTCAGCCAGCAAAAAATTGATCATGACCTTTCTTTCTTCTGCTACCATCAGTGTATTTAGGCTGGACAGATAGACCCATAGGAAACTGATAGAGATTTCATGGACTGAAGGGTTTATTACAGCCTCTTTCTACTCCCTTGGAGGGGAGACTGACTCACTTCAATGTAACCAAACCACCTCAGAGGCTTCCCTTGCTGATCGACTCTATACATACTAGCTTGCTTGTCCCTAGAATGGGAAAACTCATATGCTCTATCCAGATTTTCAGAAGGATTCAACTATAGTTTTCTATAGCACTAATGTGCTCATTAATGCAGACTATCTTGACTTCCTTCCTTTAACTGCATTATTTTCTCATTCCTATTCCAATGATTTTCAGCAACTCCAAATCAGTGAGGTCCATTTCAACTTTTGTATTGCAATCTGCTTCCAGTAGAAATGAAGATTCATACTATCTTCAGATTCACTTCAGTCCCTGGGGTAGAAGGGGTACCACGTCCACTCTAGCACTGTACAGGCAGAAATGGCTCATTCTCCAGGACCCTCGCTGATAAATGTGTGTGCATTTAGTGCATTAGAAACAGGCCTCTCAGCACTCTGATTGACATAGGGTTGAAAACAGCAGGCAAATAATTCCTTTTTCTTCCCATAATCCTTTTTGGACCAGGGTTTGCATTATTTGCTCTTCCTTCAGCAATAGGTATCATGTAGGTCAATAATGAAAACTAATTGATTTCCTCAGAGTTCCTACTTGCAACCAAACACTCCTTTTTTTTTTTAACTTTTTTATTAGACAGAGAGACAGGGAGAGAGAATGGGAACATCAGGGTTTCTCACCACTGCAAACAAACTTGAGAAGCATGTACCACCAAGTGCATCTGGCTGACATGGAACCTGGGGAATTGAACCTGGGTCCTTAGTTAGGCTCCATAGGCAAATACTTTAACTGCTAAGCCATCGCTCCAGCCCCAAACAGGCCATTTAGAATCTTAATTACTTTTCTTTCTTTCTCTTTATTTCCCTTTCCTTCTTTCTCACATTCTTTTTTATTTATTTATTTATTTGAGAGTGACACAGAGAGAAAGAGGCAGAGAGAGAGAGAGAGAGAATAGGTGTGCCAAGGCCTCCAGCCACTGCACACGAACTCCAGACTCATGCGCCCCCTTGTGCATCTGGCTAACATGGGTTCTGGGGAATTGAGCCTCCAACCGGGATCCTTAGGCTTCACAGGCAAGCTCTTAACCACTAAGCCATCTCTCTTTCTTTTTTGAAACAGGGTCTATCTATGTGCCCTAGACTGCTTCATGAGTGATATTATTATAGGAATCTTTAATTGTGATCAATTTAACACATAATTTTGGTTAATATTTAGAGATTAAAGAAATGGGATGCAAGAATTCTTGAAGTGATTTCCTCCAGTATTCTCATGATACCCTTGAAATTTTGAAAGTTCCTAAATTGACATGGTTGAGAAATGCCTAAGGCAGAGGCCAGGAGAAGTTTTATGCAAAAATCCAGAAACTAAATATTTTAGGACGTATACCCAAATAATTTCCATTGCTATCAATCAAAATTGTCATGGCACTACAAAATCATCCAGAAGAAATATGTTAACAAATGAGCTTCCTTCTGATAAAATTTTAATTATAAAAATGGGCTGGATTAAAATCATAGGCTATTGTTTCATGACTTCTGCTCTAAAACAGTGTTATCAAACAGAATTTTACAGGATGCAAATCTTCTACAATCTGAGCTATCCGTTATGATAACCAATAGCTAATGCTACTGAGAATATGAAATTTTTAAATTTAATTTGCATTTAAATAGGCACATGTGGCTAGTGACTGCCATATTGGACACAGTGTGGTATTGTTTTGCCAGTCCTGGCAAACCCTTGACCACTTAATCATGTTCCTGTCAACAGTTTTGCCCCAACTGCGTATTCATTGGGAAACACAATGTTGGAAACAATGAAAATGAGAACAACATGCTGTGTCTTCCCAGTAAACCTGACAGCCTCCTTTTTGCCATTGGTGTGGTTGGCTGAGCATAATACCTATGGAGCAAACAAGCCATTTCTCCCTGGGCATGCTAAGGTGTGAGAAAAGCTTTTAGGGATATAGTTCACGAGCTGCGATATCTCTGCCAATAACATACCTCACCAGGTGGTCTTGGATACTCCTGAAAATCTTATCAAGGTTGGGGCTTATGTTTTCCTTTTCCTGTCTCATTGGCCATTCTCACTTTAATAGCACTGTCAGCTTCAAAATTCTGACCTTATAATAATTGATAACTCAATTTTGGCAAGCTGGGCTTCAAACCCCTCCTCCTTTTACAATTTTGCTTTTCAAAACCAGACTAACGGGGATCAGTTCAAAGTATGATGAAGTGGGCACTTATCGTGCAATAAACCTGTGGATTTATGCTTGTGGGTTTCTCACAGCAACTTTGTCACAATCCTGTGAAATCTTGCTCACAGCTCATTGAACTCTGACTAGATCAGGAATTATAGTTGACGCTCCAAAAGAAAGTACTATTTGTCACATTCCATGACTGTATGTTCTTGGGATCTGGAAAACAGAGGGTGGCTTTAACGAATTCACTGTGCTGGAACTGAACCTTTCACATCTTGGATCACATTTTAATATACATAATTTTTAATAAAAACTACATGCAAAAGGTATACAAGCTAAAATTTGATGCATGTTCACATACTTAGCAAAGCCATGGAAACAGCATATAGAACACTCCCACAAAAGTGGGAGGTACCATCCTTACTTCTAAACCTATAGATCAAGTATTTCCCTCTTTATACACACACATAATCAAATCTATATCTGGATTCCTTTTTAAGATTCATCTAATCTTTTTTTGTTATAAATAGTTACAGACTGTTAATTCTCACTGGCATAAGCTATTCGATTATATGAATACTTCATAAGCAGTTTGGCTCTAGAAAAAATATTTGCTAGTTTGGATCAATTATACTTAGTTTTGATGGAATTCTATGGTACATCTTGGATGCACATATATAGCACTTATTTTAGTATCTTCCTACAGGTAAAATTTCTGGCTAGGGACTCTAGGGACCCTCCTTGCTTCCTAAAATGGTTTAGCCATTTCATACTATCACCTGTGAGGTAAATGGATCCTCACATCATGAACGCATGCGATTTTCTCTTTCTTTTCATTATAGGTAAAGTCATTGTGCCTTATCATGTGTTTAAAAATGTTTATTTGGGGCTGGAGAGATGGCGTAGCTGTTAAGTGCTTGCCTGTGAAGCCTAAGGACCCCGGTTTGAGGCTCAGTTCCCCAGGTCCCACGTTAGCCAGATGCACAAGGGGGCACACGCGTCTGGAGTTTGTTTGCAGAGGCTGGAAGCCCTGGCGTGCCCATTCTCTCTCTCCCTCCCTCTATCTGTCTTTCTCTGTGTCTGTCGCTCTCAAATAAATAAATAAATAATTTTAAAAAATGTTTATTTGTTTCTGTGTGTGTGTGTCTTTACGAGGGCGGAATTGATCCAAGGTTGGCAGGCTTTGCAAGTAAACATCTATAACCACTAAGGCATCTCCCCAGCCATTATTGTGGTCTTAAGTTGAATTTTCTTAATGATGAATGAAGTTAAGCAGCTTTTCATTAGCCATTGGGATATTTGCTCAATTTTTAGTAAGATCAATTGTTTTCCCTCATTTATTTTATCAACTTTGTTTTTAAATATATATCATAATTATAACTTCAAGAATAAAAGAAAATAAAACATTTTACAAAACATATCACTCCTATCTTTCTTTGTTACATGTTCAGCCAGTTTCCATTTTCCCTCTCCCCATAGGGATGACTACTATTTTTTTTAAATTATGTTATTAGTTTTAAAGTTTATCTTATGCATCAAGAGCTCCTTTATGAGGAGTTCTTTCTAAACATTTATTAATTTTCAAGAGAAACTACCAGAGAGTAATGATAAGGACCCCACTTTGAACAGTTGGGAAAAAAAAAAGTAAGAAAAAAAATCTGTTTCTTGTACTACTAATGATGCAGAAACAGTAGTTGATATAGTTATAGTCATAAGACAAGAGGCATAACTGGCAAATCATTCTAGATCTGAATGGTAGGGCATTCACATGATATCTAATTCAGCTGTTGTGTCATGAGTAAAACACTGAGCGTATTAAAAATAAAGCTTAGAAACCAAATACTGAAGTTGTAAGTCAGTCCGTTCATCTTCTAAGCTGTAAATCCTTTGAAGAGAAGGATTCATTGTCATTGTAGGACTTACATAAGCAAGATTTATGATTTGCTACAGAAATGCTGAATTAACTGATACTGAACTCTAAACTTCTTACTCTCCAGTTTCTCAGTTACTTGCTAGGAGTGAGTTGAACACCCAGGGAGGTACATTAACTCTTTTGAGCCACCTGGGTAATATTACAGCACAGAAAATTAGTGTAAAAGAAGATTGCTTTCTCTATAAACATTCCTTTTTGCAAGCTTGCTTAGTGCTAAAGTTTCACTTTCAAATAGTTTCTGAATAACTTATTCATGAAACTTTGGAGTTCTTTATATGCACAGTGTTCCAATGGTCATATGTCAAATTTTAGGAGAAAAGCCTCATGTGTTGTAGAGGAGTAAATATACCAAAGAATAAACATTGACAAAGGAGGTCTTTTGTCTAATCTGTATGAGATATATAGAGTTTTCAAACTCATAGACATAGAAGATTGGATACTGGCTAAAAGGTGCTAGAGGAAAGAAGACAAGGGGAGTGCTATTTAATAAGAATGGGTTGAGTTCTGTCAGATGGATGGTTGGGATGGCCCCACAGCCATATGAATGATGAATGCCCTGTGCCCCACAACTGTAAAAGTAGAAAATCGTTAAGCTATTAGGTTATTATATATATAGGAAGCACTATGTAAAATTGCTTTCATGGCTGGAGAGATTGCTAGTTAAGACACTTGCCTATGAACCTAAGGACCCAGGTTCTATTCCCCAGTGACCACATAAGTCATATGCACAAAATGGTGCATGCATCTGGAGTTCGCTTGCAGTGGCTGGAGGCCATGATGTGCCCATTCTCTCTTTCTATCTCTCTCTCTCCACATAGATAGATAGATAGATAGATAGATAGATAGATAGATAGATAGATAGATAGATAGATAGACAGAGCAATAGATATAGATACACATATAGATAGATATAGATATATATCTGCCTCTTTCTCTCTAACTCTTAAATAAGTACTGTTTGAGAGATGGTTTAGCAGTTAAGACACTTGCCTGTGAAGCTTAAGAAACAAGGTTCAATTCTCTGGTACCCATGTAAGCCAGATGGCACATGGTGGTGCAAGCATCTGGAGTTCATTTGTAGTGGCTAGAGGGCTTGGTGCACTCATTCTATCTATCTCTCTATCTGCTTATTTCTCTATCTTTCTGATACATAAATATATTTAAAAGCAAATTATAGAAATTAAATTATAAATTTTCTCTTTTTGATTGTTTTTGATCCAAATTCTCATTATGTAGCCAGGGTTATCTTTGAATTCTCAATCTTCTTGCTTCAGGTTACTGAATTAAATTTTGTTTTCACTACTTGAATCTGTAAATGTAAAGATTTTCTTCTTATAAATCATTCTTTATATAATGACATTACAAATACTAACAGTATTTGGTGAAAATAAAATTTTTAGTGAAGAATTTAAGAATAATTGTATTATAATGATTTATTAAACTGTCAATATAATATCTTATTTCCTCTGTACATACACAATTACACTTAATATGTACCAGATTTGAATAACTGATTATAAGATAGGTTTTGAAAACAATTAGAAATATATTTCTTTCATGTATGAAAAATATAACTTAAAAATAAACCACTTATATTCACAGGTGGTCATGTGCATATTTCAGTCCAATTTTAAAATAAACTTATAACACAAAATTATCTTGACTGCCTTTCAGCCTTAGGGAACATGGTAAGAGAGCTTTTAGACTCATATCTAATGTGGAGAACCCCAGGTAGAAGTTACATTCTTAAAAACTATTGATTTCTTTTGGGGGCCTGAGTTCTACCATGGAGTATAATTAAGTTCATACTTTCCCAGGAAAAAAGTCTCCATAAAAACCTTTTTTCCTCCCACAAAGGAAAATATCAACAACAGGAGTCACTGGTGAGTCAGAAAAGCAAGAGGACAGGTGTAATACTATGATTCCACTGTCAGTAGACATAATAAATAAATGAGAGATAGTTCATCAAATAAAAGGTCCCATAAATCAGAAGAAACAATATTGGTATTTATTATAGTATTTGAACTAACTAGTAAGACTCTTAAGATACTTCTATTTTTTCTCTTTAGTTCTAGGGCTTGAACTAAAACCAAGGCCTCAGCCATGCTAAATACGTACTCTATCACTGTGTCATATCCTCAAGCACCCTGCTCAAAGTATTTCTAATGCTATTCTTAATAGAAACATTCATTGATTGTAAGAAAATTAAAACCTTATTATAACTTCATGTTTATTTAGATGGATAATATATGATGCATTTGTCATATATTGATACATATTTATGATAAATAAATTATGTACTAATATGTTGTGGTGGTTCGATTCAGGTGTCCCCATAAACTTAGGTGTTCTGAATGCTAGGTTCTCAGCTGATGGAGATTTGGGAATTAATGACTCCAGGAGGGAGTGTATTGTTGGAGGTGGGCTTATGGGTGTTATAGCCAGTTTCCCCATGCCAGTGTTTGACACACTCTCCTGTTGTTATTGTCCACCTTATGTTGGCCAGGGGATTATGTCCACCCTCTCTGCTCATGCCATCATTTTCCCCTTCCATTATGGAGCTTCCTCTCAATCCTGTAAGCCAAAATAATCCTCTTTTTCCCACAGGCTGCTCTTTGTTGGGTAATTTCTACCAGCAATGTGAACCTGACTACAATACATATCAACAAATGTTATTTGCAGTTTATATATATTGAGTATTATGATTATTAGAGCTTTAACACACCTTTAATTTTCAAACCAAAAATTCATTCAAAAATTTTAAAAGTCTGTGTTAAGTAACTCACTTTGACAATCCAAGATGTCCTAAAATTTGTGGGTCCTAGAGATAGGCATAAATCAAACTTGAAGAGTAATAATATATCTGTCTTGCTACCTTGACTGTTGAGGAATGAGCTGGTCTCTGCATTGGTCTAGATCCGTTCTTTACTTCTTGCCTTTTTCTGTTCCGCAGGAGACTGTACTCACTAACAAGAGGACACTCAGACCATATGTTGAAATGCCATCCATCGAACCTACCTGCTCTGCTAGCAGTCACCATTTAGCCAGTTTTCTACCTAAAGTACATTAACTACCAGTATCTATTTTCAAAGTAAGAAAGAGTGCTTTGGAAACTTATGTGGTTTAAAAGAGTTGGGAATACTGTGAGTTCCAAATGGATCTCTCACCCAAGTGTGTTGAGGACCCAAACAACATAAGATCCAAAGTTGGATCTCTTATTATCCTATCCTAACATAATTCTGTTATGCTGCCAGTATTGTAAACAGGCAGATGTTAACAAGATTTAAGGTCATTGAAAGAGATTAAATTCCCTGATATAAAATGGAGGAGGATGGAACTGTCAATCATGAGTTGGCCACCCTTTCCCCCCACCAAAAAAAAAATAAGGAGGTGGGAGAAATATATATCCTGTTAATAACATAATGTATTATATGCCCAGAATCCACTCCTTCAGCAGTTGCTCACAGACCCTTACTGCTGTCTTCCCACTTCTCTGACCTCTAATTCCAAAGATGTAACTTTATTTTGGCTCATAGTCTCACAGTGAAGTTTCATCATGGTATGCAAAGGCTTGGCTTCACATCGTGTCACACTAACTAAGAAGTAGCAGTAAGAGTGAGATAACTCAGCTAATATCCAGTAGGGCTGAGCTAAAAAACATTATGGTCAATCCCCAGTGTCATACTCTCTCCAGCTCCAGCTCCCAAAGGCTCCACCAGCTGGGATTGAGCATGAGGCTTAATCACAAACACATGAGGCTATAGAGAACGTTTTGCATTCAGAACACCACAGTAGGAATTGGTCCACCAGTTATTTCTGTTTTTTTTTTTCATTTTTTTATTATTAGATAAGGACATATTTTATATGTAAACATCATATGTTGGGACCATCCCTTCCCTCCTCCCTGCCCATTTTCTGAAGAGACCTTCCTCATTGGGGATGCAGGTCAACCCCATGGGTATTGTGTGTCATACATTATGAGTCAGTAGTCAGTAATGGGGGAGATGCAATGTCTCTTTGCAAAATATCCCAACTTGTGACCCTAACAATCTTTCCACCCTCTCTTCCACAAAAATCCCTGAGCCATGCTGAGAGCATTTTAAGTCTACATAAGTAATGGGCACTTAGGAGCCTCAGGATCTCTGGTTTGGTAGGTGTTGAGTGTCCTCAGTATCTTTCTCCATCACCCTTATGCTGATATATGTTTAACTACTAGAGCAGTATTCTTGGTCATTTCCCCAGTTCCTCTGTGGTTTCAACTGGGGCCAGGGTAGAGTTCACTGGATCATTTATCTCCTCAAATCCAGGTCCCATCAGAAAAAGAAAAGCAAATTCTCGAACAGAAAGTGAAATCAGGGCCAGTTAAATGGGATAGCCATTATTAATTTAGAGAGAATTATAAGTGGTTAGATACTTTAATGTAAGGTTAGTGGGAGCTTGATAATGGAAAGCAGAATTGTTATCTGGGTATGATTCTGACTTTTAAACCAGTTCCAGATATGGTTTCCTCTCCACTGAGCAGATCTGTTAGCAAATCCAAGAGCAACTGGTTACCCACCATGGCTATATGCCACTATTGCACTTATGTGAACATCACATCAGTTTGTTTTCTTCTGAGTTGCTTAGACTTTGTGTTGCTTGGACAGATGTTGGCCACTTTCCCCTGGTAGCTCATGCAGCACCTTCAAGCACTAGATGGGCTAATTATCTGAGGGGTGGCTCTCCTCTGGACTCAAATCATGTGTCTCCATGGTCCGTGCCAAGAGAAATTGGTGTCTTCAGCAGTAGGGTCTTACCATTAACCCCTTGGTGTGTAATCAAGTGTTCTGACAGAAGTATATCTTGTTTGTTTGGGGAGATCTAGTAGGTCTCTCTGGTCAACAGGTGATTGTGGATGTAGACCATATCCTGGTACAGGGAATTATATGCTAGTACCAAGGGAAAAGAAAATAGAAAAAGCCAATAAGAAGAGAAACAGGAAAAATTTGAGGTTAGGTTTTGTCTCACTCTTTCCAGGGCCCTTCAATCCAGGTGCTCCCTCTAAGGATTGTTTGAGGGCTCCAACTTTTATTGTGATTTCCAGGATATAGGGATCTACGGTACCAGTTCAATTTGGATTCAGTTTATTTGACCCTTTTTGCCTTCCCCCAAGCCATACTCTCCCTTTTGTCCAAGCCTCAAGGTGCTATTCAGTTATGTCAGCAACTTGGGCTGATCCAGGTTAGGAACTGTAGATGAGTGAGATCATGCAACAGTTGTGTTTCTGTGATTGTGTGAGTTCACTTAAAATGATCTGTTCCAAGTTCGACCATTTTTCTACAAATTTCAATGTGCCATTGAAATGTACCACATCTTGCTTATCCATACAATGATGGGTACCTGGGTTGATTCCAGTTTATAACTATTATGAACTGAGTAGCTATAAACATTGTTGAGCAAATATTTCTGAGCTTAGGTGGATAGCTTTTAGGGTAAAGGCTCAGTAAGGGAAAAACAGGGTCTGCTGGTAACTCTATATTCATCCTTTTCAGGAGTCTCCAAATTGATTTCCATAGTGATTGTACCAGCTTACATTCCCACCAACAGTGAATGAGGGTTCCTATTTCTCCTATTTCTCAAACAGCCATGCCAACGTTTGTTTTCATTTGATTTTTTAATGTTTGCTATATTTATTGGGGTAAGGTGGAATCTCATAGTTGTTTTAATTTGAATTTTCTTAATGGTTAGGGATATTGAATATCTTAAGTGTGTGTTAGCCATTTGTAATTATTCCTCTAAGAATTCCCTATTTAGTTCTCTGCCCCAATTTTGAAGTGCTTTTTGGTTTTGATTTTTTATTGTTTAGTTCTTTGAGTTCTTTGTAGCTTCTAGATATTAGGATTCTGTTAATGTTATAGATGTCAAAGACTTTTTCCTATTCAGTGGCTAATCTATTTGCTCTACTTCTGGTATGTTTGTACAAAAGTTTTTGGTTTTTTGTTTAACTTCATGAGATCCCATTGGTTGAGTGGTTGCTTAATTATCTTGGATACTGGGGTTTTGTTCAGGAAGTCTTTTTTTTTAATTTTTATTAACATTTTCCATGATTATAAAATATATCCCATGGTCTTTTCCCAGTCCTGTATCATGGAATGTGCTTTGTATTTTTTCTTCTAATAGTTGAAGTATTTCCAGTCTCATATTGAGGTCTTTAATCCACTTGGACTTGACTTTTATTTATGGTGAAATGAGTGGGTCTAATTTCATTTTCCTACATATGGTAATCCAATTTGTCCAATACTATTTGTTGAAGATGTTGTCTTTTCTCCAGTCTACATTATTGTCACCTTTGTCAAATGTCAAGCAGCTGTAGTTGCTTGCCCTAAGATCTGGGTCTTCAATTCTCTTCCATTGGTCTATGTTTCTGTTTTTATTCCAGTACCATGCAGTTTTTGTCACTATGGCTTTGTAATATAGATTTGGATGAGGTATGGTGATACCACCATAGGTGTTTCTTTTGCTGAGGGTATGTTTGGATATCCAAGGCTTTCTGACATTCCATATGAATTTTGAGATCATTTTTTCAGTGTCAATGAAGAATGATGCTGGTATTTTTATTGGTGTTGTGTTAAATCTGTATATTGCTTTTGATAGAATTGCCATTTTCACAATATTAATTCTACCTATCCAGGAACATGGGAGGTCCTTCCATCTTCTTAAGTAGTCCTCTATTTATTTCTTGAGTGTTTTTTATATTTTCATTATATAGTTCCTTCACATCATTGGTTAGTGTTATTCCAAGGTATTTAATTTTTTTGTTCTTAGTGAAAATGAGACAGTCTCACTGATTTCTTTCTCTGTGCACTTGTCCTTTGCATATAGAAAAACTACTGATTTTTGTGCATTGATTTTGTATCCTGCCACTTTGCTGAAGGAATTTATCACCTGTGGTGGTTTGAATAGAATAGATGGCCCCCAATATGTTCAGTTGTTTATTTGTTTTGTAGTTTGCATCTGTAGCCACCTGGCTGGAGGCAATGTCACTGGGTGATCTTAAGGAGTGGTGGTGGGTTTCAGATTTCAATCTAAAGATATGCAAAGTATGCCTATCTGGAGTTCCTGAAGTGTGCTATGTGGCTTTAGGCTTGTGCCTCTCTCCCTCCCTCTCTCTCTCTCTCTCTCTCTCTCTCTCTCTCTCTCTCTCTCTCTGTCTCTCCTTGGTCCTATGAAGGCAGGCCAGCTTCCTCTGCCATTTATGGAACTTCCCCTGGATCTGTAAGCTTTAATAAATATCCCTTCCTACATAACTGTGCCTGGTCTGAAAGTTCATCTCAATGGACCTGAAGCTGTCTGCTACATCACCTTTAGAAGTTTTGGGATGTCAGCTTTCGGGTCATTTATATATAGGATCATGTCATCTGCAAATAGGGCTAAATTCAATTCTTCCTTTCCAATTTGAATAGCTTTCATTTCTTTCACCTGACTTATTGCTTTGGCTAGTACTTCTAGTACTATGTTGAAGAGTGGTAGTGGTGAGATTGGGAACCCCTCTCTTGTTCCCAATCTCAGTGGGAACTCCTTGAGTTTTTCCCCATTAAGAATTGTTTGGGTTTTAGGAGAGTTTTTGTTTGTTTGTTTTTAGTAGGGTCTCACTCTGGCCCAGGCTGACCTGTAATTTACTATGTTGTCTTGGTGGCCTTGAACTCACAGTGAACCTCCTACCTCTGCCTCCCAAGTGCTGGGATTAAAGGTGTGCACCACCACACTTGGCTTTTAGGAGTTTTATATATAGCCTTTATTGTGTTGATATATAAACCTTCCATGACTATTCTTTCCAGTGTTTTGATCATGAAATGGTGTTGTATTTTTTGAAAGGCCTTCTCTGCATCAATTGAGATGATCCTGTGTTTCTTGTGGTTCAGTTTATTTATGTGGTGTATTACATTGACTGGTTTCCATATGTTAAACCAACCCTGCATCCCTGGGATGAAGCCTACTTGATCAAGGTGGATAATGCTTTTGATGTGCTGTTGATTTTGATATGTAAGTATTTTGTTCAGGATCTTTCAACTAAGTTCATTAGGGATATAGGCCTATACTTTTCTTTCCTTGTTGCATCGTTGTCTGGTTTAGGTATTAGGGTGATCCTCACTTCATAAAAGGAGTCAGGGAGGATTTCCTGGTCTTTTATTATGTGGAATAGTTTGAAAAACATTGGTTTCAGTTCTATGAAGGTTTGATATAATGCAGCTGAGAAACAATGTGGTCCTGGACTTTTCTTTTTGGGGAGGTTTTTGATTACCTTTTCAATCTTCATGGATGTGATAGGTTTGTTTAGGAGATTAATCTGCTCTGAGTTTAGTTTTGGTAGATGGTATGTGTGTATGAATTCATCCATTTTGTCCAGATTATTTAAATTTGTGGAGTAGAGGTTTTGAAATTATGCTCTAATGTTTCTTCCAATTTCATTGATGTCTGCAGAGATCTCTTCTTTTTAATATCTGATTTTTGTTAATTTGAAACTTCTCTTTTTTGTGCTTGATCATTTGGGCCAGGGGTTTGTCAAACTTGTTTATTTTTTCAAAGAACCAGCTCTTCATTTCATTGATTTTTTATAGTTTTCCTAGTTTCCAATTCATTAATTTTTTGCTCTAATCTTGATTGTTTCTGTCTGAAGCTCTTTGGGTTGGATACTTCTTGTTTTTCCACCAACTTTACATGGACAGTCAGGTTATTGATTTGTGAGGGATATGTGATTTCTGTTTTTAAAGTTTTCTAGTAAATAAGCTTTTTTCAACTTTGAAGAAAAAATCTTAGCTACTGAAAGCTTTGCTTACATTATTTTATTTAGTTCTTCTACCACTGTTGCAAACATAGAAGTTGGTGTTACCTCAGAGTAAGTTAAAGTAACAGAGATTACATATTTACATATCAATGAAAAAGTGCCTAATACTAATTTTAAAGTGTAAATAATAGTGCTTCCTTACTCATGAATTTAGGTCAACCACTACTATATTAAAATCAGTGTATGATGCCTCACCCATTTGCAGGTCATTAAATATCCTTTCTTTTTTCTTTTCTTTTTTTCTTTTTTTTTTCTTTTCACAATTTTTATTAACATTTTCCATAACTATAAAAAATATCCCATGGTAATACCTCCCCCCCTGCACTTTCCCCTTTGAAATTCCATTCTTCATCATATTACCTCCCCATCTCAATCAATGTACTTACATATATACAATACCAACCTATTAAGTATCCTCCTCCCTTCCTTTTTCTTCCCTTTATATCTCCTTTTTAACTTACTGGCCTCTGCTACTAAGTATTAAGTATCCTTTCTATTGATTGTTGTCTTCTTTATTTCTTCCCTTTCAGTTCATCTACAATAAAGAAAAGAAGCTTTTTTTTTGAATAAGGGATGTTAGGTCACACTCTTTCTCTGAGGAAGAGATGTGAGCAGATATCTTTTTACCCCAGATAAGGTACCAAAAACAAAACAAATTAACGATTCTACAAAAGTACGACTTGGCAGACCCATAAGTTAGTAGGAATACTTAAAGAGCACAAGTAAGGAGTTATTTGCAAGATTATGGCTATCTCAAATGCAGCTCTGTCATTGAAAAGACCCATCTCAACATGGATAATGACCACGGAAGCTGCATCAAAAAGTTCCCCTTTCAATTCACCTTTCATTTCCTATACTCTCTAGTACCTCCCAAGATCACTTGTAGCTGGGGTAAAGGGAAGAAGAAACATTAGCTGGAATCTCAGGTGAGTCTTTTGACTGTTCCCTACTCTATTTACAAAGGTGTGTCACTAGCTCCATTACTGATGCAGGATTTTTAGGATTCAGGTGCAGTACCCCAATTTGTGAGTCCCAAGTTTGGGTTCTGTCCTATCTTTAATAAGGAATTAATAAAGTGACTCAAAATGATAAATTATAAAGTTTATTTAGTGGGACATCACAAATTGGGGGTGTTATTTAAGGGCAAAATTCTAACTAATGGGGTTTAGGAAACATGGTCTCAGATGGAAACACTCCATAGTTCATAAGGTTCATTTAAGAGAAACAGATTCCAGAGTAGAGCCACAAACATGTGGAGGAAAGTTAAACTGAGGCTTTTAAGGAAAGACAGAAATAGGGCCACAAGAACATGGAAGACAGAACTTAGGTGTACATGTAGGGATATTTAAAAAGAACACACATGGCATCTGCCATGTGTTCTCCTATGGAGGGAAGGTAAGAGGGCAAATTGTTAGGCTCAGCATAAATTTCCTGCTGCTGCTTCTTCAGTTTAGCCTATTTGTGTCAGCCCCCTGATCCCATGAACCAATCATATCTTGTCATCTCCTGGATCAGATCAGGTCTCTTCTTACACACTTGAGCCTGATTAAGAAGCTCCCCCTGATTGGATGTCTGATCCATATAAAGAATGTTACTCTCATGCCCCATCCCTGGCTCTTCCCTGTGATCTCTGTATAGACCACATTTGAGTCTGGCTTTCCCTGCACAGCCTAGCAGGGTACGAAGGAGCAGAACACTATTTCTTTACCTGGGTAGTTTTTGGCTTTCTTTCTGTCTGCATTATGATTTGGCTTACCTTCTCACTTTATATATCTATACATATTCATGTATATGTATATATATATGTGTGTATATATATGTGAATATATATATACACACACACACACACACACATATCATTCTTACAACCTCTGAGCCTACCACTTGTGTATTTTCGCTAAACTATAGATCTATCATATGGATATTTCTTCTAAGCCCTAGATCTATCATGTGGTTATGTTTTCTCAACTCTGAGCTTGCTAATGTGCAATGTCTCTAATCTCAGGATAACTATGGGTGTATGTCTTTACTACCCATTTCTCATCTAATTTTCCTGGTCTCAGCTTTGGTGTTTTCCCTCTGCTATTCTTTAAGTCATCACCACTTAATTTCCTGGCTTTCATCCATACGGAGGCTCAGGACAAAAGTTTTGCCTCCCACATGAGTGCATGCTTCTTCTAAATCTTTCTATAAGAACTTCTAGATCCTGTCTTCCACGTGCTTAGGAATCTGCTCCAACCTTTCCTTAGTTCTCAATTTCCCTTATATTAACCTCAAGATTTATGATTTCTCCCTGAATAAACTCAATTCATAATTTATCTTCTTGAGTCCATTTTATCAATTTTTGTTAATAAGATAAGGACCCAAAATTGGGGTTCATAAATTTTGGAGACCTCTCCTGGACCCTCAAATCCTTCATCAATCAAACTTCCTTAAATGCTTGAAGCCTAAAGGTGATACCAAGTGTTGTTTTGAACAGCTGTAACTCCTGAAATCAGGAGGCTGAGATGAGAAGATCACAAGTGTGAAGCCAGTCTAGTCTAAGGATTTAAGCCTGTCTTGAGACAACAGCAACAAAAGAGCCTGAAGTTAGACAATATTACAGTTTTGAGAGTTTCACAAACTTATCCTACAGGGGATTTTTTTTTCATAAAATGTCTTCTTGGAACCAGTGTAATAAATGTGCCTTGAGAAATACTTGGAAGATTTACTCACCACCTACATCTAGAGTAGTTTAAATTTATCTCTAAATGGCCAAATTATGTTAGGAGATTATGGACTGGGTGATTTCTTGATCAACATTAAAAGATGGTGATGTCTATTGAAAGATGGGGACAAGTAACAATTGAACACGAGTATAAAAGTACTAACACCAGAGAGTCAGGTGCTATGTACATGACCTATAAAGGGCCATGAAGCACTTGGCCTGGGGATTTATGGATATATGCCTTTTCCAGCTCTTAAGCCATCTATCATTTGTGGTAGTACCTTTCTCTTTAATAAACTGTTTGTACTTCCATTACCTTACGATATATCTCCCTGATACAATTCATTATTAACAGACACAAGAACCTGAAAACTTCAGCATGTAGCTCATGGAGACTTAGACCTGTGCCTACACATGATGACTTCACATATTAAAAGATAAAATTAACAATAATATCTATTATATACCATACAGTACCTTTTGAAATAATATAGTATAAAATCAGACAGCAAGCAGTAAGGAAGAAATTGGGAATGGCTATATTACAATAAATTCCTATTCACGAAAATAGTCTCTGGGTGAGATTTGACCCGCAGGCAATAGTTTACCAAACTCTGATCTGTATTATGGCCAAATAAAGAAAAAGAAAAAGTTGAACCTAGTAAAAGAGAGGGTAAACTTTACAGAAAGAGACAACTATACAGATAGAGGGGTAAAATATCTTTTTTTTTTTTTCTAGACAGGAAAAAAAAAAAAAGTACCAGTGAAAGATATTGAGAAAGAAAGCCAGCAAGGTAGCTGAGGCTGGTTGTCTCTTTCTATGCTTCTAACTCCTATAAGCCTACCTGTTTATTGCAACATCAAAAAGACCACATTCCTAAGACTAGGTAAAAGCTGTCCAGATGCCTCAGACCATGCACTTTCCCTTGTCCCTGCATGCTCTTAAACTTATATAACATTGCTCAACCCTTCCACTAGCTGATTGTTTATATGTCCTACGTGACACAACCAACAAAGAACCCCTATTTCTGCCTTGAGCGTCTACAAACCTGTCAGCATTGAACAGCCTATGGAAAGTTACCAAGTACCTAGAAGTTTGACAGGCATAAAAGAAGACCAGTGCCAGGGCTCGGGACACAACCCTTGGAAGTGACTCCACTGGGCCAGTACTTGCACAATAAGCACTTTACTCTTCTGATCCTCCTAGTGCATCTGGTCAGTCACTGCCCACCAACCCACATGCAGAGAGAAGAGTACAAAGAAAAATGGAAGTAAAGGCAAAGATCAACATACTGATCCTCTGCTACTTACATATTTATAATTTTCCACATGAGAATATGAAAGAATATTGAAATATGTTATAATACTTTAACCAATTTCCAACACTCAGTAGATAACCCTATGATCCTCTTTGTGCCTAACTTTATTATTCTTTTAAAAAATACTCTTTCTTATATTGAAAAAGAGAGGATATTGCATTTTATTGGCCAGAAAGGGGGCTCTCTTTTCAAACTGTTTCTTTTTCTTATGAATTATAGGACTTTCCAAACTTGTAATGCAGCTCTATTAATATTACCTTGGGTATTTAGTTCACTAAACAGAAAACCAGATTGAGCCTGTGTACCAGACAATAGTCACTTATGACATAAACATCCTAGAAGATCCCATTTCCTCTCTTGAGTCGGGGAAAGAATTACTGGGAAAATATTTCTTGATAGAAGAAAACATTATTGAAACGTGTTGCTTTCAATATTGTAAACTTCAGCCATAGTCTGAATTGAATTGGCTGGCTCTCTGCTCCCAGTCATAGAGTTTGCATGGACTTCTAGATTGTGAAAACTACCAACAAATGTATCCTCAATATTTCACAGGGAACAGAAAAAGATATTTGTGAATACAAAGGGCTTCTGTACATTGTATTTACCTCACAGAGAAATAGTCCTGAAAGTTATATTTGACAACAAAAAATATATTTTAATTTATCCTTCTACTGGAAAGAAGGCTTTAATGTAAGTGTGAAAGAACATATGTCCACTTTGCACTGCTTCACTTTTTGCATATTATCTTTACTAGGTGAGCATGGATATACAGCTTCTTCTTTAGCCTTAGTCTTCTAATATTTAAAATTTACACATCAGATCATTTTGTTCTTCCCAATGTTGAAACATCAGTTTCATTTACTACAATTTTGATGTATAATATTTTGCATCCCCAGAGTAAATAAAATCTCATTTATGAACAAAAAAATCTTACAAAAAATTGTATTTCCAATCTCCAGTTCTGAGTCCATCTGAATGTTCAGTCAGTGATGTCCTGATTCCAAGTTGTCAATGCTGAAAGATTCTTCTTTAAGAATCATTTAATCACTGGGTATGGTTGTGCATGTCTTTTAGTCTCACCACACAGGAGGCTGATGTAGTACGATCAACCTTAATTCAAGGCCAGCCTGATACTACAAAGTGAACTCCAGGTGAGCTTGGGCTAGAGAAAGACCCTATCTCAAAAGCAAGCAAACAAAAATCATTTAATCAATCCAAAAGTTTTCTTTTACCTAAAAAATGATGTGACTTATTCAAGGTTCTATGACTAATTAATTCAAGAGAACAAGCCCAAATCTAACAAGGCCAAGATGCTTTCCACTCCGCTATAATAGCAAGTTCATATTTTCAGTGTTCCTTCCACAGTTAAGCTCTTCCACTTACTTAAAAAGCAGTTGCTGGGATAGGAAGTATAGCCCAGTGGTAGAGCACTTCCTGCGCATGCAACAGGCCCTGGCTCAATCCCTAGCATCATGAAAAAATAAGGGATTCGAACGCATTTGCTGAATACTCAATATAAGGAAACAAACATCCTTCAGTGCTATGAAGATCTACATAATACATGAGAAGTCAAAGTCTCAAGGACAGCAGTCATAAAACTTAGGTGGTGATCTTCATAAAACAGGATGCGACAAATTAGTGGGAACATTAAAAAAGAACATAAAAAGAACTTATGTTTATTGGATTCATGGGTGATTGAAGTTTCTGTGCATGCATATTACACTTACATGGTGGTTCACACTTGTAATCCCAGCAATTGGAAGGATGACACATGAGTTTAAAACCAGCTTGGTCTATGTGTAAATTCAACCGTTTGGATTGTCATTTAAGAAGTACAATTTTACGGTACCATTGCCGTTTGGGTTCAGTTTTCACTGAAGCCGACCTAAAGTGAACGCAACATGGCTCAGGGAAATTTGCAGGAGAGGGGGCGGAAAGAATGTCAGAGCCACAGGTTGGATCATGATACACAGAGACATTGCCTCCTACTCACAACTGATGGCTAATCCCACATATCAAGACCCATATTCCACAACAAGGAGGGTCCCTCCAGAGGGGGCAGTCAGGGAGGAGGCTAACTTGACTGTATTCACTGAGTACAAAACTAATAATAATAATTTTTTTAAAAAAGTGGTCTAAATCGTGACTGTTAGAGTAGCTTGGGTTGCAGAGTGAGGGCCTGTCTCAAAAAGTAAATTTAGCCAGGCGTAGTGGTGTACGCCTTTAATCCCAGCACCAGGGAGGCAGAGGTATGAGGATTGCTGTGAGTTCGAGGCCACCCTGAGACTCCATAGTGAATTTCATGTCAGCCTGGGCTAGAGTGAGACCCTACCAAAAAAAAAAAAAACCACAAAAAGCTATTTTTTAAAAAAGTAAATAAAAATATACAGAAAAAAATAAACCTTAACCACTAAGCCAGTTCTTCATTATTTCCTTATATTCAACCTCCATTTGTTGATAATTTACCCTTATACAGGAAATAATGGAATATAAACCATTGACTCTACATAGCCATTTTATTTAGGCAGCCATAGCCAGGAAAGAAAATAGATCTCAGGGCTGGCAAAATGACTTAATGGTTAAGGTGCTTGCATAAGAAGCCTAAGGACCCAGGTTCAATTCCCCAGAACTCACATAAGCCATATGGCAGTGGCTAGAGGTCCTGGCACACCCATTCTCTCAAATAAATAAATAAAATAAAATATTTTTAAAAAGAAAATAGATTTCAATGCATCTAAACTCTGCCACTGAGAAACATATTCAAATAAAGCAGGACTTAGAGAAGTGAAGGTGCATTGGAATTAAGAAAATGGTTATTAATAAGTGTTTCCTACAAAAGTGAGCAAAATCAAAATTATCTAAATTAGAGAAGGATATTATCAAAATAAAAATATTATTTAAGGGTAGTTGGCATAATGGAATGAAAATGAAAAATAAACAAATCTTGCATGTAACCCTGCCATCTAGAGATAAAGCACTATAATTTTTATTCTTTTTGTTTTTCATTTGTTGGAGCAGGGTCTTACTCCAGCCCAAGCTGTACTGGAACTCTATAGCCAAAGTTGGTTTCAAGTCATGGCTACTCTACTACCTTAGCTACCCAAGTGGGAGGAGTAAAGGTATAAGCCCCAAACCCTGGCTTGTTTTTTGTTTGGTTGGTTTTGGATTTAATTTTGTTTTTTGCGACAGAGTTTCACTCAGTAGCCCAATCTAGCCTGTACCTTACCATGTAACCCAGGCTAGCCTCAAACTTAAGGCAATTCTCCTGCCTCAGCATTTTAGTCCTAGGATTATAGATATAAGCCACCATGCTCAGAAAGTATTAATATTTTAGTATCAATTTTTGGTCTTATTTTTTCCTAGATACACTGTACACATTTTTCATATGGTATATAATATTTTGTCATCCGAAGAGTAAACTTGACAATTATATTGTGAGCATGTTTGGTCCATTTTATCATAGCAGAATATAGTCTCATAAATAATTTATTAAATTAATTCCTATATTAGTCATCAATGATTTTCCAAGAAATTAAAATTTTTAAATTGCATCCTAATAAATATAGCTGTAACAAAATCTGGTCTGAATATTTGGTTTAAAATTAGAATTTCTAGAGTTTGAGTCATCAGATCACCCTTTAATCTATCAACACACAGAGACCAATTACTTCCAGGAAAGTATTCCTATTTTACTCCTATAAATAATTTACCTGGGACAACAATCACTTGAAAATCCTTTCAAAGTCACAAATGGGACAACATTAGTATAATTAGAGTCTCTTCAGTTTACATTTAAATTTAATAAGATATACTTATTATTCATTTGTATTCTTTTTTCTGGTATAAATAATTATAAGTTGTTTATTCATGCCCCAGGGCCAATAATCAATTTTTATAAGTAGTTCTATTATTAGCTTAAAAAATTCTGTATATACTACTATAATGAAGGGTTTTGCATATACTTTTGTATTTTTCTGGTTAAATTTGTTTCTAATACTTCATGATGCAGAATCTTTCTTTTTAAGTTTTCTCTGCCCCCCCCCCAAAAAGTAAAACAATTGTCTCAGAATAATTTCTTGTTTATTGCCCCAAATGAATATTTCCACTGGAAAAAGTTTATATGTAGCACAAACTGAAACTTTTTGTGTGTTGGGATCATTGCCTAAACAATTTATATTATTTCCTTTTCCATTCATTTTACTGGCCAATTGCTGATTGGCAATATGAACCTCACTACCCATCAACACCTATCCCTTTTCAAATTTTCATGAATATTCACTCATTCTTTGAACATGTATTCAGCTCAGCTATTTGTTATGCTCTTTTGGAGACTCTTGTTGCTGATTTACTCTTTTGTTAACAGTATAGCAACATTTATAATTTTCTTATGAAAATGTTCACATTGGAGCCAATTT
This sequence comes from Jaculus jaculus, assembly GCF_020740685.1. Classification (NCBI taxonomy): domain Eukaryota; kingdom Metazoa; phylum Chordata; class Mammalia; order Rodentia; family Dipodidae; genus Jaculus; species Jaculus jaculus. The sequence goes on along the minus strand of NC_059125.1, from coordinate 20,967,869 downwards.
ATAAAACTTTAAAAATAAAAATAAGAAAATAAAAGACATACAATATTACCATATGGTCCTAGGACTTCAGATTATCAATTTAGTTATAAGTATTCACAATAGATGAACAGGTTGTTATTTTTTTTTAATTTTTCTATATGGACCACTTTGAATTGTCAGTATATGATGAAAATTTCCAATGTAATGAGTATTTTGTACAATAATTTAATGAATTATTTTAATAATGTATTAATACATGTTAGATATTTTGATATTTTTAGTGTCATAAAATATACCACGATAAATATCAATATACATTTCTTGTATCTGGGTATTTCTTTTTTCTTTTTTAAATTTTTTTTTTTGTTTATTTGAGAGCGAGCGAGAGCGAGAGAATGAAAGAGAGAATGGGCGCGCCAGGGCTTCCAGCCACAGCAAACTAACTCTAGATGCGTGCGCCCCCTTGTGCATCTGGCTTATGTGGGTCCTGGGGAATCGAGCCTCGAACCGGGGTCCTTAGGCTTCACAGGCAAGTACTTAACTGCTAAGCCATCTCTCCAACCCAATTCTGCTTTTGCTACTATGGCTCTGTAACATACCTTTAAACCAGGTATAGTGATACTTCCAGCCTTATTTTTGTTGCTCAGTATTATTTTGGATGAGTTTTTCTCTGCATCAAAATTAATTTTAGGGCTCCTCTTTCTATTTCATCAAAAATGGCATTGGAATTTTGATGAGAATTGCATTAAGTCTGTAAACTGCTTTTGGTAAGATAGCTATTTTCACAACATTGATTCTTCCAGGACATGAATATGGGATGCCTTTCTATTTCCTAGTGACATCTGTAATTTCTTTTTTTCAGTGTTTTAAAGTTTGCATTGTAGAGTTCTTTTATTTCCTTGGTTGAATTTCTTTGAAGTAATATTTTTGAGGCTACTGTACATGGGATTGTTTCCCTGATTTCATGCTCAGCATGTTTGTTATTACATAGGAAGCCTACTGATTTCTGTGTGTTGATTTTGTATCCTGCTACTTTGCTGAAAGTGTTTATCATCAATAACAATTTTACAGTACAGTATTTAGGATCTCTAATATATAGTGTAATATCATCTGCAAATAGAGTTAACATCTCCATTTTCTATTTGTATCTCATTTATTTTTTTCTCTTGTCTTAATGGTTTGCTTATCTCTACAATAGCTTTTCTAGTTACGTGAGATTCCACTGGTTGAGTGGGCTACTTGGGATTTACTCAGAAAGATTTTCCCCACTCCTATTCCTTGGAGAATTCTTCCTATTTTTTTGTTCAATCATTTTTACAGTTTTGAATTTTATATTGAGGATATTAATCCATTTGTAGTTGATTTTTACTCAAGGTGAGAGAAGTGGAATGAAATTCATTTTTCTACATGTGGTTATTCAGTTTCTCTAGCACCATATGTTGAAAATGGTGTCTTTTTCAATGTGAATTATTGGCTCCTTTGTCAAAGATCAGATACTTGTAGTTGCTTGAACTAAGGCCTGGATCTTCTATTCTGTTCCATTTATCTACATGTCAGTTTTTTTTATGTCAGTACCATACTGTTTTTATTACTAAAGCTTTCTACTATAACTTGAACTCAGTTATTGTGATGTATCTAGAAGTGTTTATTTTGCTGAGTATAGTTTTGGATATCCAAGGCCTTCTGGAGCTTCATATAAATTTTGAGAATTTTTTTCTATTCCTGTAAAGAATGTGGCTGGGATTTTTATTTTTATTGCATTGATTCTGCATATTGCTTTTGTTAGAATGGCCATTTTCACAGTATTAATTCTATCATCAGTCCATGAGCATGAGAGGCCTTTCCATTTTTTGTGTCCTCCTCAATTTCTTTCATTGGTGCTTTTGTGTTTTAATTGTATAGGTCTTTCACTTCTTTGGCTAGTGATATTCCAATATATCTAATTTCCTTTCCTATTTATAGAATAGTGTAAGACTCATTGGCATTAGCTCTCCTGTGAAGGTCAGGTAAAATTGTCAGTGACTTTGGGCCTGGACTTTTTTAGTTGGGAGATTTTTTATGACTTCATTGATCTCCTGTTTGTTATAGATATATTTCATTTGTTTATCCCATCTTGCTTTAATTTTCATAGGCCATATATCTCTAGAAATTCATCCATTTATTTTATATTTTAGATTTTCCAGTATACTATGATATATGCTTTTAAGGTATGTTCTTATGATTTTGTGAATTTAATTTTTATCCTTATAATGGTACTCTTTGAATCTTTAATTTGATTTGTATTTTATTTCTCTTTCTGTTGGTTAGTTTTGCTAAGGGGTTATCAATCTCCTTTATCTTTTCAAAGAACCATCTCTGTTTCATTTCTTTGTAGTTTATTTTTCTTTTTTTTAACTTTATTTTCATTTACTTATTAGAGAAAGAAAGACAAAGAGAATGGGCACACCAGGATCACTAGTCACTACAAACAAACTCCAGACAAATGCACCAACTTGTGCACCTGGTTTAAATATTGTTTTTTTTTTGTTTATTTGTTTGTATGTTTGTTTCAATTTCATTAAGTTCTGTCCTGATCTCCATAACTTCTTTCCATCTACTGATTTTTCTTTTGGCTTGTTCTGCTTTTACCAAAGCCATAAGGTGCATCATTAAATTATTTACTTGTTACCTCTCTAATTTCTTGATGTCAGGGCTGGAGGGATGGCTTAGAAGTTAAAGCACTTGCCTGCAAAGGCAAATGACACAGGTTTGATTCCCCAGGACCCACGTTAGCCAGATGCAAAAGGGGGCCCACATATCTGGAGTTAGTTTGCAGTGGCTAGAGGCCCTGGCATGCCCATTCTCTCTCTCTTTATCTTTCCTTCTTTATGTGTCAAATAAATAAAAATAAAATGTTTTAATTTAAAACTATAAATTTCCCTCTTAGTACCACATTCTCTGTATCTCATAGGTTTTCTATGCAATTTTTTCATTCTAATTTGATTCCTGATTTCTTCCATGACCCATTCATCATTTATTGATGAATGGTTTAATTTCTATGACTCTTTCTTGCTGTTTGTTGGTAGATTTTTTCCCATTATGATCAGATAGAGTACAAGGATAGATAGAGTACAATTATTTCAATTTTCCTGTATTTGTTAAGATGTGCTTTGTGTCCTATCTTATGATCTATTTTAGAGAAAGTTCCATGTGCTGCAGAGAACAATGTATATCCTGTAGCATTTGGATGGATTATTTTGGAGATGTCTGTTAGGTTCATTTGTTTTTCTATGTCATTTAATCCAGATGATGCTCTATTTATTTTTTTTTTTGTAGGATGATCTGTCAATTGGTATGAGTGTAGTATTGAAGTCACCCACTATTATTATACTTGTGTCAATCTGTCCCTTTATATCTAGTAGTATTTATTGACATTGGGTGCACTTGTGTTCAGTGCATATATGTTTGGAATTATAACGTCCTCCTGTTATGATGTTCCCTTAATCAGTATAAAATGCTCTTCTGTATCTCTTCTGACTAATGTTGGTTTGAAGTATACACTATCTGAAATATGACAGCAATGCCAGCTTTTTTCCTGGGGTTATTTTATTAAGATATTATTTTCCATACTTTCACCATAAGGTAATATCTGTCTTTTATGAAGAGATGAATATCTTTGAGGCAACAAATAGAAGGGTCCTGCCATTTAATCCATTCTGCTAGTCTTGTGTCTTTTAATTGGGAATTTGAGACCATTTAATATTCAGATTTAACACTGAGTTGTTTATTAATTCCTATCATTCTTTTATAATTTTTTTTTATTTATTTACAAACAAAGAGAGACAGGGAGAGAGAGCGAGAGTAAGTGAATGGGTGTGTGCCAGGGCCTCTAGCTAATGGAAATGAACTCCAGGTACATGTGCCACCTTGTTCATCTGGCTTTACTTAGGTACTGGGGAATAGAACTCGTGTCCTTAGGTTTTGCAGGCAAGCACTTTAAATTCTGAGCTCCCCTCTCCCTCCATAATTCCTATAATTCTTGTTTATTTTATAGCGCTTGATATTCTTCTATTCCCCTCTTTCATTAGCTAACATACAAACATATTATATTACTCCCATGGCCACATGGATATCTTTTTTTTTTTCTTTTCTTCAGTCTGAAGGAAAAATTCAAGCATTTTCCATAGCTGACTTAGTGAGCAGGTCTTCCTTAGCCTCTTTTGTCATGAAAAGTTCTTCTTTCTCCTAAAATTATGACAGATACCTTGCTGAATATGGTAGTCTATATAGGCAATATAGAGAAATGGAAATACATCATTCCAGCTCTTCTTGCTTTTAAAGTTTTTGTTGAGAATTCTGTTATTCTTTCCTTTATATGTGACCAGATGCTTTGCTCTTGCTGCTTTCAGTATATTTACTTTGATTTGTGTATTTAGCAATTTAATTATAATATGACAAGGAGAGGTTTATTTCTGATCTTGTTTGTGTGGTATTCTAAATGTGTCCCCTATCTGGATTTGCATCCTTAATTTTGGAAATTTTTCTTCTATGATTTTGGTGAAAGTTCTTAGTATACTTTCAGAATGAAATTATTATCCTTCTTCTATGCCTAGGATACTTAGGCTTGATCACTTCATAGTGCTTCAAATGTTTTGAAATTCCTGCTCATATCTTCTCATTAATTTATCTTTCACCTTGTTGGAATGTTTGAAACCCTCCACTTCATCTTCAATGAAGTTCAAATATGCTGTGTTCTCCTATGGAGTTTAATTTTTTTAAATATGACTTACTGTGTTTTTCATTTCCAACAATTCAGATTGCTTTTATTCCTTATTTTTATTTCCTTACTCGTATGCTATATCAACAACCTCTTTATTTCTTTTAACTGCTGTTCTATGTTCTTTTGGAATTCCTTTAGGAGTTTGTTTTCTTCTTTGATACTTTTGATTTCTTTTAACATACTTGTAATCACTCTTCTGAATTCTCTACTTGGCATTTCATCTAATTCAGTCTCACTAGAGGCCATGACTGAGGGATTCATAATTTTTGAAGGGGTTTTGTTGTCTTTTTTATGCTTCCTATAGTACTGTGTTGGAATTTATGCATCTCAGGTCATTCATTGTTTGAATTTTCTGATATTTTTTCTCTTTTTTAATCAGCTGTGGGACTTATTCCCTCTTTGGCTGGTCTCAGCTAGCCAAGCAGTCTGAAGTTTGAATCAGCTGTTCTAGATGCTGCCTGCAAGAGAAGTGGCTGTCTACCAACTTCATGTCATATTCTAGCATATGAGGAAAGGGAGGCAATGGAATGTTCTTTGAATGTATAGCAGAGCTCTTAGGCTTGCCCCAGTGTTATCTCCCCCAGGTTCTTTTAGAGTTGTAAGACTGTTTTGAGTGGGGAGAGGCCCCTCCTAAGGCTCTTCAAGGTTCCAGCTAGCTCAGGTAGCAGCAGGCTGAAGCTTCATCCTAGATTCTTGCTGATTGTCAGCAGCTCCCTTCTGCCTCTCTACAGAGTTTTAACTGGATTAGTAAGACCCTTAACAATATTGATTTTTGTTCAAAAAAGCAAGGGAGGGAAAAATAACATTTTGTGTGCTATTGTGAGGGCCCAAAGGGATGATTAAAGACAGTTTAGGCTAAAACAAAATAAAATGGAGCTCATTGTGAGGCACCCTGTCTTCAAAAGTGATTAATATACAAAATGTCATGTCCTGTTTATTCACGTACCCTCTCTTTGGCTATGAAAACTATAAATTAAAATAAAATCTCATCTCGAGGTCAGATCTTCTTTGGTCCCTGTGTTAATAAACTCCTCTACTTTCACTCATACTGGCATTGGAATAATCTTTCCAGAGAATTTCTGCAACACTACCTTGTGTCTTTTTCCCCCTCTAAGTTTCTTTGGAGAGGCTCACAATCCATCATCTTAACCGGAAGTCTTCCATGTAAGTACTTTTATCAATCTGAACTTTTTCCTCTCCTTTTTTGGTATTTACATTTTATTTCTTTTTATGTGTATACAACATTGGATAAGTATTTGGGGGAAAATAGAAATATAATAAAGATTAAAGGCATACTTGTTGCTGACTATTGGGAGTAGCTTAGTGTTTAATATATAGTATGGCATTGGCCTCAGTTGAGAGGGACATACACATTTATCATATTGTATTTCTATCTCCTCTTAATTTACAGCTTATTATTAACCTTGAATGTTGACCTAACTGACATGTTTGTTATCCAATGAGGTATCTAATGAGGTTTGTTATCTAATGAGGCTTTTATTCTTTACTAATTAGTACTAAATATATTTGGTCTGACTCAGTAGTTTATTTTCATTTACATTTGTATTTTAAGGAGATTTACTAATTCCTTTAGTCTTTTCTACTTAATTGTGCTGTGTGTGTATTAATCTGTTGAAAATTCATGTTTATATTTGTTTTTTTCAATGTACTTTTTAAAAATATATATTTTATTTATTTTAAAGAGAGAGAAAAAGGCAGAGAACAAGATGCAGATAGAGAAAATGGGCATGTCAGGGCCTCCAGCCACCGCAAATGAACTCCAGACATGTACACCAACTTGTGCATCTGGCTTACGTGGGTCCTGGAGATTCAAACCAGGGTCATTTGGCTTTGCAGGCAAGTGACTTAATACTAAACTATCTCTGCAGCCCCTACAATGTACTTTTTAATAGAAATGTTGCATATGTTGTTTATCTGTTCACTTCATACATTCATACTTTATTGTTTTCTTGCATCTAGTTTTTCAAAATGTAGCAGATCACCCAGTTATTTGTTTCCATATTTCATCCTCTTGCCAAATGAATTTCATAAATTTCCTACAAGAAGTATAGCTGTACCATCTCTTTTGAAGCAGGATAAGGGTATATGAGTTAATTTTTACAATATACTATTTATACATTACATCTGAGAAGAAACATAAAAAAACACTCTTGGGTGTGTGGTCCTTTCTTTCACCCACTGAAATGACAAATATTATTGCATAGTGTCTGATCCTTCAAAATGATCCTGGACCAAAGAAGTCTCATTGAGCAGAGTTTCAACTATGGGAGCTAAATGAAACATGAGTAAAAAGAATATAATTTGTCATCTTAAAACATTTGTAATTAGAGGGACATTTTTACCACAGTATTATCTGATAAAACCTAGAATATTGACTTTTAAGCAATCAACTCTGTGGTTATCTAATTTTCCAGATGCCTCATCTTTAGCTAGAGAAAAAACAAAAACTAAGTATTTATTTTTACTCATTTACAGACCTGCCTAATTGCACAGAAGAATGTAAAAAATAATCCAAACCTATTTGTTATATATGGAGGACAAGGAAAAAGATGACTCAAATTTTTCATCTCATAAAATTTGTCCTTTTGTTTATCATTCTACAATTCACAAGGGATACATATTAGGTTACTTATGTATCTCAATGTGTGTTTTATTTCCTGCTGCCAATTCTTAAATGCTTTTATTTAGAAAGAATGATATAGATATTAAGTTCTGAATCAAAGATGAAGTCTAGTAGAACAAATGTATTTAAAATAAGTAAAATTTGTCTTCTTTATTTATTCATAATGTATGCTATAATACTAACATTTTTGACTAGTATTGCCTCTACTATTCTAGGCTACATATGTAATCAAAATTTATGTGCAAATTTAAAAAAATATTTTATCTTCAGGTATCATCATGAACCAATGAAAATTTTCTTCAAATCCAGTTCACATATACCATTGCTTTCTATTAAAAAGAAATACCAAAATGAAATGCAGACAGCATTATTTCAGTATACTTTCAAAGGTGAGAAAGTCATGTATTTTAGGATATTTACCAAATGCTTATTTAAATTATACCTTTCTTTCCCTAAGAAATATTTTGGTTATTATAACTTTTGTTACTATTTCTGTTTCACTTTTAATATCTTCCTCAGGTACACAATCATCTTCACTGACCAACTGTAGCTCTCTGGGCCCTATATTTATTAATTTTTCATAATTCTTTATTTCCTCTCAAAGGAGATAAGTCCCCAGGATTTTACTAATTTCAATGGCTTCATAGCATCAATTTTCATCATTACAGTTTACAATATGTTGTAATATGCCAAATAAGTTTATTCCTTTATTATAATTTTTATTTAAAATTTTCGCATCTATTTTGACATTTTTGTAATAATTGAGCTTTATTTTTATTTATTAATTTATTTGAGAGCAACAGACAGACAGAGAGAGAAAGAGGCAAATAAAAACAACATGATACTGGCATAAAAACAGGAGTATAGACCAGGAATAGACTTGAGGACCTGGACTTTGGGTCAAGCAACTATAGCTACTTGATATTCAACAAAGGCCTGACCAATATAGGCTGGAAAAAAGACAGCATCTTCAACAAATGGTGCTGGACAAACTGGATAATCACATGCAGGAAACTGAAACTTGATCCACACATTTCACCATGTACTACACTCAAATCCAAATGGATCGAAGACCTCAACATAAGACCAGAAACTCAAATACTACTGGAAGAAAATTTAGGTAGTACTTTCCATGATATAGGAATGGAAAAAGACTTCCTGAAAAAAAACAAAACAAAACAGTAGCTCACGATCTTAAACAGTCACTCAACCAATGGGATCACATGAAGCTGAAGAGTTTCTTTACAGACAAGCATACAATAAGCAAAGCCAATAGATTACCCACAGAATGGGAGAAAATATTTGTGGGTTTTCCAACGGATAGAGGCCTAATCTCTAGAATCTACAAAGAACTCAAAAATCTAAACAGTAAGAAGTCAAACACCCCACTCACAAAATGGGGCAAAGAGCTGAGCAGGCAGTTCACAGAGGAAGAAATACAACTGGAAAACACACACTTAAGAAAATGTTGGGCTGGAGAGATGGCTTAGCGGTTAAGCGCTTGCCTATGAAGCCTAAGGACCCCGGTTCGAGGCTCGGTTCCCCAGGTCCCACGTTAGCCAGATGCACAAGGGGGCACACGCGTCTGGAGTTCGTTTGCAGAGGCTGGAGGCCCTGGCGTGCCCATTCCCTCTCTCTCTCCCTCTATCTGTCTTTCTTTCTGTGTCTGTCACTCTCAAATAAATAAATAAAAAAAAAAGAAAATGTTCATCATCCCTAATCATCAGAGAAATGCAAATTAAAACAACTATGAGATTCCACCTTACCCCAATAAGGATAGCAAATATCAAAAAAATCAAACTAAAATAAATGCTGGCGAGGATGTGGAGAAGTAAGAACACTCATTCACTGTTGGTGGGAATGTAGGATGGTACAACCACTTTGGGAAGCAATATGGAGACTCCTGAAAAAGCTAAGTTGCTTGGACAGATATTGGTCATTTTCCCCCAGTCACTCATGTAGCACCTTCTGGCACTAGATGAAATAATTGTCTGGGGAGTGGCTATCTTCCAGATTACTACCATGTCTCTCCATGCACCATATCAACAGACCCAGTTATTCCCTTACTGGGCTTCTACCCTAAAACCTTCAAACCACAGGCCAGAGAGATTTGCTCAACCATGTTTGTAGAGGCTCAATTCGTAATAGCTAAGAGCTGGAATCAATCCAGATGTCCATCACTAGAAGAATGGATAACTAAGATGTGGTATATCTACACAATGGAATTCTATACAGCAGTAAGAAAAAATGACACAAAGAAATTTGAGGAAAATTGGTTGAACCTGGAACAGATCATTCGCAGTGAACTTTTACCCAATCAGAGAAAAAAAAAATCACCACATAGTCTCACTCATCTACAGCAACTAACCCTAATCTACCCAAGATACCTTACATACCCAGCAAGCATCTCATGGACTCAGGAAAATTTTGCAGAAGAGGGGGTGGAAAGAATGTCAGAGCTACATGTTGGGTCATGATATGCAGAGACATTTATCGTACCAATAACTGTGGGCTAACTCCACAATGAATGACCCATTTACCTCAACAAGGAGGGGCCATTGGCGACGGGGTAGGTCTTGGATGAGTCTAATAATGGTACCAAACTGCCTGTATTTGCTGAATAGGAAACTAATAAAAAAAGAAAAAAAATTAATACACCTAGAATAATAATAATAATAATAATAATAATAATAATAATAATAATAATAATAAAGGGGAGAAGACAAGTCTCAGTTACAACTATAGTTCCGTTGCTAATTACCTGTACAAGCTTGTCAGAACCATTTCTTCTTTCCTGCTTTACTTTCCTAATCTACAAAAGACGGATAACAATGTGTGTCATACTTTTCTCACTGGGCATATGGTACAAGACTCAAACATATCCATGTGTGTCTTACTCATATAAAATACTGTACTCAATAACAGAATAAGATAAGAAACCTCTATAAATTATTTCTTCTCAGATATATGCTGTTGGACAGGCTCCTTGACACTTTTAAACCCTCAGCTTTCCTACCTGAAAAATGGGATAATATTCCCTAGCTCCTGGAATTTTATTTATTTGTTTATTTTCCCACATGTGTGTGTGTGTGTGTGTGTGTGTGTGTGTGTGTGTGTTTGCACCAATGTCTCTTAGCACTGTAAATGAAAGTCAGTTCCATGCACCACTTTGTACCACTGGATTTATATGTAGGCAGTTACTGAGGAATTTAACCTTGACCCCAGGTTTTGCATGTAAGGTCCTTTAACCTCTGAACCATCTCCCCACCCCACTTCTGAAATTTGTATTAAAACTAAATGAATGGTTAATGAAAGACAATAACATAGTTGTTAAATGTCCCTTTCTCTGACATTTAGTCTGCACATGATTGTGTTCTTCTACGTCAGTCTAGAAGATGCCCAGAACAAATTAGCCTTCATTGAATTTTGACCATACTGTGTCATAGTCACTTTTAGCTTTGCTATTTTCTGTGTAGTGCTCAGAGCAGGAACAGGCACATTGACTGGAGCTTTTCAGGAATCCAGAAACTCAGGCTCCCGATCACACTTATTAAATCAGAATATCCATTTTAGCATGATTCCCCAGTGACCGTGGTGATTTTGAAAAATCCAGTTGTTGGCAATGCATTGAAAGAGAGCAATGCATGCACCATGACCTACAAGGTCATTCCCTCATGTTCATTGTCCTTTGTCTTCCTCCTCTCTCTCCTATGTTATACTATGAAAATAAAATAAAATAAATAGATAAATAGGGAGGTGAACAAGCTCTGAGTCTGTTCATGAAGCAGCTTTGTTCCAGAACAAGTGTTCATCCTTGCTCTACTGTATGCCTTTAAGTTGCCACTTACTAGTTGCCTCTGTCTTCAGTAACACTTTTAAAGTGGACACCTTCACTACCATGCCCATCTGTCCTTTCACTCACAACATCTGTCAAAGTAACATGTCCAGGTTTTACTCATTAACAACTAGGAGCCCATGCTTCTGAAAATTCCCCTAGTGGCTTCTTTGAGGTGAATTAGAAATACAGAAAACACATTTATACAATGTATTCATGAATGAATTTTTTTTTTCAAGGTAGGGTCTCACTCTAGCTCAGGCTGACCTGGTATTTACTATGTAATCTCAAGGTGGCCTCGAACTCACAGTGATCCTCCTACCTCCGCCTCCCAAGTGCTGGGATTAAAGGCATGTGCCACGATGCCTGGCCATGAATGAATTTTAACAAGCATTTATTACATATTATTTTATTGGTCCACTTGGTTAAGTGATCTGTCTGAAAATTGAGGAATCTGGTTACTATGGATAATTATGACATTTCAGAAATTAAGTAAGTTTGAGCCTATGAATGAAAGTTAAGGCCATCTTATTTTAACCCAAGATCTGTAGACTTTTGCTATCAAGAGTCATCTTGTCAGCACTTCAAATGGGGATATTTATATACAACTGTCTCCATATACATTCATATCTCTTGGGCTGCAAAGATATGTCATGAGAATGAATGTGTGGGATGGTTGTCATGAAAGTATTTCCAGATGAAGTCTACAATTTTATTTCATTAGTCTATTTCTTCCATTAAAATTATACTTTAAATGCAACTAGCCTCTTAAATATAGCATCTCAGTTTTGATTTATGGATAACTAGATGTGAGAGTGCTGCTTGATTTAAATGTCTTTGGAGGTATCTGTTATTTTAGCAGGAATACATATTGAGCTGATGTTGAGGCCTTTCACACAGCATTTAAAGATTTATGTGTCCCTTAGAGATAGAGATGAGGGAATTATTGCTCCTTACTGCATGCTAACAACCTCAGTTTTTCAATTTGTAATTAAATATTCCATAGTCATCTTAAGAGGCGGCTAGAACTGATGGTACTCAGGCAAAACTTGAGTAAGTTATGGCAAATAAAGCCTAAGAAGATGGCTACCTGAGAAATTAAGATGACTAAATAGTCATGCCCACCAGTGCACTAAAAAGAGCAGCATTTGTGAGCAATTGGAAGAAACACAACTCCAGTCACTACTAAATAAAACCAAAGTTGAATAATGGATGCTGTTCTTATGATCCACTTTATAAAATTTAGAAATGGAAATGTATGAATGAATAGGTTTAAATACCCAAAAGGCAAGGAAAGATGGAATTTTCAACAATGAACCAAGGATACAATAAATGACATTAGCTTGAATGTTCTGCAGTTTGTTCACACCTCAGGATAGACTTTAGTCCTGTTCTAGATACACATGTATGCTCTCCCTAGGTCTTCAGGCTCAAGGTACTCTCACTGTTAATTGACAAAGTTCTCAATTTGTTCACATTGTCCACTTCTGGCTGTTGGGAGGACAAAACCCCCAAAGAGTGAGTTTCTTTTGTGATTTTCACTTTGACAACAATATGAAGAAAGTTCAAATGAAACAAGAAAATATTGGATACTTTCTTCATCAAAAAAGGAATGAAGATGAGAGTTGAATAAGAAAAAGGAAAAAATGGAACATGAGAAGCGTAAATAAGTACGGATAGAAATTTGTATAACTGGATATGGATCCCTAACAATTCATCTGATACCTTCCAGAGCATCATTTCCTATCAGCACTGACTTAGGATTGGAATACGTGTGCAACTATCTTGGTAATGTGATTCAATTATAGCTATAAGTTGAAATCCTGTAACCCCTCTGTACATATCTTTCAAAAATTCTCCCTTTCTCTCTCTCTCTCTCTCTCTCTCTCTCTCTCTCTCTCTCTCTCTCTCTCTCTCTCTCTGCGTGTGTGTGTGTGTGTGTGTGTGTGTGTGTGTGTGTGTGTGTGTCCCTCTCCCTTTCACCTCATTTAAGGCAGGATCCCTTGCTCTGGGTTATTACTATCCTGTTCTTTGTTGCTTTGTTCGTCAGGAGCTTCTAAAAAATTCTACTGTCTACATCTCCCATCTTTCTGTCTGCCTGAGGATTCTGGGATTATAGAAGCCTGCTATGGCCTCTGGCCTTTTCACATGGATTCCAGGTATAAAAATCAGATACTCCACCTTGCTCAGCAAGCACTTTATCTACCATACCCACTCACTATCTCCAAAAATTCTCTTTGAACATATATTTGGAAAGATCAAGATAAAATAGTATTCCATGTATTCTCAATTTAAAGGTGATAAACTCTTATTATAGAATGTTTTAAAATAGTGATTCACAAAGTAAAAATAAAATATTATCTTTACTAAGAAAAAATCCCCTACTGTTAACCTTGACTATTAAGTGATTTTCTTTCAGTACAAACATTAATATGTAGAAAATATCTTACAATATACCAGTTTTCTATAAAATATCTGGTAAATATATTCCTTACAAGAGAAATTCCTTTGTTGTAGCTTAATTTTAAACAGATAAAAACACACAGAAAGGCTGGAGAGACGGCCCAGCAGTTAAAACACTTGCCTGAAAGACTGACAACCCGGGTTCCATTCCCCAGTACCCACATAACCAGATGCACAAAGTGGTACAAACATCTGGAGTTTATTTGCAGTGGCTGGAGGACCTGGTGTGCCATTTTCTCTCTCTCTCTCTCTCTCTCTCTTTCTCTCTCTCTCTCCTTACAAATAAATAAATAAAAATATTAAAAAGAAACACATAGCGAGGGAAAAAATTCTAAATATTTCTAATCAAAATTCTCTCTCCATAGCATGTTTTCCACTCAAAAAAGCAGTTATTTCCTCACTTGTTAGCACCTTTACCTTCAGGAGATGAAATATAATTTTGATAGATATTGGTTATTGTATCTCTAGTTTCTTTGGTCAGTTTTCCAAAAGTTTGTCAACTTATAAACCAACTTTCAATTTCATTCATATCATTTTGTATGTCTGTTTTCGTTCCCATCAATTTCTACTTCTTTTTCTTTCTTATGTATTTTTGAGTTTATTTTATTGTTTTGTTGCTAGATTCTTGAAATATATATATATATATATATATATATATATGCAATTTATTAATTTTATTCTTTTAGGATGTACACATTTAAAATTACACATGTGGCCCTATCTCACCTGTTTTAACTTAAAGTATAATGTTATTACTTCCAAAACATTTTCTAAATTCTAGTATCAAAAACTTTGAAATGGATTGAAATAATCACACAATAGCACTTAATTTGTGTTTTTAAATTTTCTTATTTATTTGAAAGAAAAGCATGAGAATGGACTTGTGAGGGTCTCTTGCCACTGCACACACACTCTAGATTCATGCACCACTTTGTGTACCCAGCTTTATGTGGGTAATTGTACATAGGAACCTGTGCTGTCTGGTTTTGCAAGTGTCTTTAATGACTCAGAAATCTTCTCAGCCTTCAATTTATGTTTTAAAGGAATAAGTGCTCTTCAGATACTGGTTCAATTTTCTGTGTGTGTGTGTCTGTGTGTGTGTGTCTGTGTCTGCACACGTGTGTCAGGTAAAATTTGCTTATCACAGTTAAATATTCGGCAGTCTTGATGTTTTCTATTTATTTATTTATATACAACTTCTGTGTCTCTTCAGCTCCCTTTCAGATTTTATTTTTTTTTTATTCTTTGGTGTTTTGTTTTCTTTTTAGTTTTTAAGGACTTTTTTTAAAGATTTTATACATTTATTTGAGAGAGAGGGAGACAGACTGAGTATGGGCATGGCAGGGCCTCGTGTCACTGCAAATGAACTCCAAATGTATGCACCACTTTATGCATCTGGCTTTAGGTAGGTACAGGTGAGTTGCACACAGGCCATTAGGCTTTGCAAGCATGTGTTTTTAAGCGCTGAGCCATTTCTCCAACCCCTCTCTTTCACATTTTATGCCTAAATAGGAAACATAATATGCTGGAAAGATACACTGAGTAAGCAATGGTATACTTATTTTCTCTTTAGTTATTTCTGCTGCTAAACTTGTTCATAGTGTTCTTAAACTTGAATATTTCATATTTCTTCTATATAAGTTACATTTTATCATTTTTGTCTCAAGGTATTTTAATAGTATCACTTACTTTTTTAATATTTCCAAATTATAATTTATAATTATATTTTATATTATAAAATGTATAATTATAATTTATGTTATAATCTATTAAGCATAATGAAGCTCTTCTTTCTGGCTAAGATGAAATACCCAATGCCAGTGTACACTTACGACTTAAAAATAGGACAAAATACATGAGAATAAAGTCTTCAGACATTGTAAAATAGGCAATTCAACAATGTGATCTCAGAGAAGGATAATAAAAGAGATGGTTCAAGCTTACTGCCTAGGGAATATTTCAAGGAAAATATGTAGCAAGAATCTAAACAGAGCCTGTATGGCAGCTGAGTTTGGGGAGACAGTGATAAAAATGTAGAGAGGTCTATGTGGCTACATTCACAGACTAAAATAGCAGAAAGGGAAGCATTGCAATGGATACCATTCCAGAGATCTAAAGAATTATTTCCTCTGATTGTCATCTGAATACTGTGTATGAGATACTGTCAAAAGCCAATGAAATATCCATTAGAATGGACATGGGTACTAATCCCTAATCCTCTCACAGGTCCTAAATAGTTTATGTGTACACCAACATGATGTAAAGCCTTTACCATTCCCAAAGCAACAGGAATTGTACTCAAAATAACAAAAATTTAGTAATAGAGAAAACTTAGTCCCAGAGCACAAATTTTATAACAGCACTTTAAAAGGCTGAAGTGGAACAGTATCAAAGCACTTTCAGAGCATGTGCAAGATGTACAAGGCCTGGAGTTTGACCCAAAATACCTCAAAATGCCTATAAAAGCCAAATTCCTTTGAAACAATTTAACTGGTCCATAAGGAAGTAAATGTCAAAAACATTTCCAGGATTATCAAAAATATCATGTTGTCAAGAAGGTAGGGCTAAAGAGATGCCTGAGCAGTTAAGGACCCAGATTCAATTTCCTAGGACCCACATAAGCCAGGTGCACAAGGTGGCACATGTGTCTGCAGTTTGGTTGCCATGTTTAGAGGTCCTGGTATGTCCATTCCCCCCTCAAATAAGTAATTAAAAAAAAAAGAAGAAGGTAAAGTCACAATAACTTTAATCTAATGAAAATTAATAGGCCTGGCTGGGGCATCAAAGGGTGGAAAACAGTAATCCGGACCCAAACGGCAATGGTACCATAAAATTCTACTTCCTAAAAGACAGACCAAATGGCTGAACCTTCACTAGACCCTTACAGGAAACACCTGATCCACAAGACACTGGAGAAGGTAGGATCAAGACTGACCTAAATCTCCTACATCTTCCCTCCCTCCCTCTCCCCCTCTCCCCGCTATCTCTCTCCTCTCTAACTCTTGGATAGTAGTTATGTTTCTCCTCAATTTCTTAGTGGACACTGACCTGTAACCCCCACTTCCAGCTTGGGGCTACCATCTACAATGAGCTTTTGATCAGAGAAACCTACAAGGTTTCCCAAAACAATGACAGACTTCTGTCAGAGTACTTGATGACCCACCAAAGGCCAGTGGTAAGACCCTATTGCTGATTACTCCATATGCAGCTGACGCGTAAAATGGAATGACATGGCTGGAAGCCAGGAGAGAGTCAGTCCCCAGACAGTCAGTGTGTCTAGTGCCAGAAGGTGCTACATGGGTGACTGGGGGAAATGACCAAGATCTGTCCAAGCAACGCATTGTGTAACCTAATTAGCAACAAATAAACTGATGTGATGCCCACACAAGTGCAATAGTGGTACACAGCCATGGTGAGGAACCAATTGCTCTTGATTTGGCTAACTGATCCCCTCAGTGGTACTAGACCCATAGCTGGAGCTGGGAAACAAGTCAGAACCATACCCAAACACAAGCCCACTCTACAATATCAAGCTACCATCAATCACGGGGTATAAGAAGGCCTACACCTATCATACTGTCTATCAAAAAAGTAAGTGTTATCTCAGTTCTCCGGGTGCTAACTTACTCTCCGTTGGAGAATCTGCTTCTCTTTTTCAGATAGATGCAGATCCTAAGAAGAGAGCTGCCCCAACATACCTCAAAAGGGGCCCAACTGAAACTAAGGACAACTGGCGAAAAAAGCAAGGGTGATGTTTTCCTGTGAACCGGATACCAGCACAAAGGGGAAGGAGACCAACGCAGAGAAAAATCAACTCCTACCAAATCAGAGAGCCAGAGCCTCAGAGGCCCCCAACACCTCAGCACTGAAGCAGACCAAAAATGTACCCAACATGGCTCAGGGAAATTTTGCGGAAGAGGGGGCGGAAAGAATGTCAGAGTGACATGTTGGGTCATGATTTGCAGAGACATTTATCATACCAATAACTGGGGGCTAACTCCACAATGCACGACCCATTTTCATCAACAAGGAGGGTCCAATGGGAGGGGGTAGATCACAGATGAGCCTAAAGAATGGTACCAAACTGCCTTTATTTACTGAAAAGAAAACTAATAAATTAAATTAAAAAAAAGAAGGTAAAGTCACAATAACTTTAATCTAATGAAAATTAATAGGCCTGGCTGGGATCAGGAAAATGTGGCTCAGGATGAGGAGACAAATTAACGAATATAACTAGAAGCAGAAATGACATAGTGAGAAAGAGCTATGTTGGCACATGTCTGAATTTACAGCATTTTAGAGGTTATTAAGACAGGGGAGATTAACCTGACTAGTATATGCTACATAGAAAATTCTGACAAGAGGGAAAGAATAAAAAGGAGGAGCAGAAGTAGGAGTAGGATAATTTAAAAATAATAAAGAAAAATTCAGGTGACAGGGATATTAATGGTTATAGTAATTATAACCGATATGATTAAAAATGTAGAAAATTCATTAATACATTAAAAAGAGATAGAATACTGCAGAATTTGAATGCCAAAATTGAAGACGTTAGAGATGAAAAGCTTCTGGGATGAAATTAAAATGGTACCGAGAAGTTGTATTTTTGCTAGACACCTGATGGTGTGGCTTTGGCTTTTTGGAGATGATGTTCAAGAGTAATGTGGAAGTATTTGAAACTTTAACCTAAGAGACACCTTGCAGTGCTGTAAGTACAGCTTTATGGACTATTCTAGTCAGAGTTGAAAAACCTGAATGCAATAAGAACTATGAAATGTGAGGTTTGGCTTATGAGGGTGAGAAAGAGCTGTGCCTGGACTGGGCTAGCAGTTTGTGTGAGAAGCTTGCTGTTATGCCCATGTCCTGAGAAATTGTACAGGGTTACTTTGTGTAGAAATGGACTGGTGTAAGCAGAGGGATATGGCACAGAAAGAAATCTTTAGGCTGATATTTCTGCCTGTTCAGAGGCAATTATATGACACATTATAGTCATTGAGATTGGGCCAACTGACCTTCCTTGGGTCAACAGAAAGAATGAAGTTTTTTGAATGGGCCTAAATGCTCAAGGAGTTTCCTGTTATTAAAAGTCTGCTTTATCTCTCCCTGGGTTAACAAATTGGTACCCTACCTGATATTTTGGAATATAAAAAATGCAGGAAGGAGAGGGTCAACATGCAACATGGTCTTGTGTTTTGGAAATGGCCATGGACAGTGTGAAGCAGGTTTTGCAGGATGTCTGCATGGAGACCCTATGGAGCCTTGAACATGAACCATGGGTTTCAGTGGAGATGCAGTGGAGATGCTGGGACCACAAGATGGCTGCTAAGGAGAGCTGCCGGTCACAGATACAGTTTTGTAGGATTATGAGTAGCCTAGCTGGTGGGGCAGAATTGAAACTCCAGAGACTTGTTGCTATTTAGCATTATTGGGCTTGAAGATTTGTCACTGACTAGAGTTGTTGGACTTGAAGCTACAGAGTTTGATATTTGTCCAGTTTAAATTTTGTATTGGCTGAATATTTCTTTGCTATTCCTAATGCCATCTTTCACAGTGAGTTTATTATGTGCCACTATGGGTTTTGGGAGGATATTTTGGTATCATCACTCAGTTAAAAAACCTTATATTATGGGGATGTTTAAACATCATTAGGATTGATAAAATCTATAGGAACTTTTTCATACCCATTTTTTATTAGTTATGTACATACTCAGTGTGTAAACAGCACATGTTGGTACCATCCTTACCCTCATCTCTATCCTTCCCCCTCCATAGGCACCCTTCTCTTGGGGATGCTAGTTATCCCCATGGGGATTGTGGGTTGTGCATTGTGGGGGTAGCTATCAGTTATGGGGAAGAGGCAATGTGCTTAGTGTCCCAACTTGTAGCTCTAACAATCTTGCCACCCCCTCTTCTGCAAATTCCCCTGAGCTATGTTGGGTTCATTTTATGTCTACATTGCTGAGGTCTTGGTAGCCTCTGTGTCCCTGGATCTCTGGTTTGGTAGAAGTTGAGTGTTCTCATGTCTATCTCCTCCACATTTGTGCTGATACCAGGTTCACAAAGAAAGCATAACTTTTGCTCATTTTCCCAATTACTCTATGGTTTCAGCTGGGGCCCTGGTGAGGTACAATGGGCTTATTCTGTCCTCGGGATCTGCATCCATCTCAAAAAGAGAAGCAGATTCTCCAATGGAGAGTGTAGATAGCACTGGATAAATGGGATACCATTATTAGTTTAGAAAGAATTTAATAGGTTTAGGCCTTCCTGTAGCCCAAGATTGGTGGAAGTTTGATATTGGAGAGTGAACTCATTTTTTTTTTTTTTTTGGATATGACTATGGACTTATTTCCCAGTTCCAGCTATGGGTTCCATTCCACTGAGCAGATCTGTTGGCTAATCCAAGAGCAGCTGGTTATCCACCATGGCTGTGTGCAACTATTGTACTTATATGAACATCACATCAAGTTGTGTGAAGCTGAGTAGCTTAGACCATGAGTTTCTTGGACAGATATTGGTCATTTTCCCCCAGTCACTCATGTAGCACCTTCTGGCACTAGATGAAATAATTGTCTGGGGAGTGGCTATCTTCCAGATTACTACCATGTCTCTCCATGCACCATATCAACAGCATATGTTGTATTCATCAGTAGGGTCTTACCACTATGATGGGTAATCAAGTGCTCAGACAGAAGCCTGTCTTCTTTTCATAAATCTTGTAGGTATCTCCAATCAACAGATCATTGTGGATGTTAACCGCATCCTGGTACTGGGAGTTATGGGCCAGCTCCATGGAAAAGAAGGAAGTAAAAGATAGGTAACATAAAAGAGAATGAGAAGAGACAGAGAGAGAGAGGGAAACAGGAGAAAATTGATGTTAGTCTTCATCATATCCTCTCCAGGGCCCTTTGATTCAGTTGTTCCCTCTAAGAACCTGATGAAGTGCCCCCCTACTCTTACCCTCCTCTACAGCTCCACTCTCCCTATTGTCTGGTCCTCAAGATGCCTATTAGGTATGTCAGCATCTAGGGAAGATCCAGGTTAGGAGCCACAGAAAAGTGAGACTATGTGACGATTGTCTTTCTGTGATTGGCTGAGTTTGCTAAGAATGATCTGTTTCAAGTTTGACCATTTTCCTAAAAATTTCATTGTGTCTTTTTTTTTTTTCTTAACGCTGTGTATAATTCCATCATGGAGATATATGACAACTTACTTATCCATTCGTCTAATGATGGACATCTAGGTTGATTCCAGTTCTTACCTATTATGAATTGAGCATCTATCAACATGATTGAGCAAATCTCTCTGAACTGAGGCATGGAACTTTTAGGGTAAATGCCCAGTAAAACAATAACTGGGTCTATTGATAACTCTATAGTCACCCTTTTTAGTAACCTCCATATTGCTTTACATAGTGGTTATACCATCTTACATCCCCACCAAAAGTGAATGAGGGTTCCTATTTCTCCATATCCTCTCCAACATTTGTTTTCATTTGATTTTTCATGTTTGCTGTCCTTACTGAGGTAAGGTGTAATCTCATAGTTGTTTTAATTTGCATTTCACTAATGGTTAGGGATGTTGAATGTTTTCTTAAGTGTGTTTGCCATTTTTATTTCTTCCTCTCAGAACTCCCTGATCAGTTCTCTGGCCCAATTTGTGAGTGGGTTGATTTTTTTTTTTTTATTGTTTAGGTTTTTGAGTTCTTTGTAGATTCTAGAAATTAGTCCTGTAAGTTGTATATCTGGCAAAATTTTCTCCCATTCTATGGATAGTCTGTTGTTTCTACTTATTGTATGTTTGTTTGTGAAAAACTTTTCAACTTCAAAGATTCCAGTCGTTGAGTGTAGTTTTCTTCTTCTTCTTTTTTTTTTTTTTTTTTTTTTTTTTGGTTACCTTCCTGAGCTACTGGGGTTTTGTTCAGGAAGTTTTTTCCAACTCCTGTATCATGGAAAGTGCCTCCTATTTTTTTTTTCTTCCAGCAGTAGCAGAAATTCCAGTCTTATATTCATGTCTTTGGTCCATTTGGACTTGATTTTTGTGTGTGGTGAGATGTGTGGATCTAGTTTCATTTTCTTGCATATGGTTATCCAGTTTGTCCAGCACCATTTGTTAATGATGCTGTCATTTTTCTAGTCTACATCATTAGGGCCTTTGCTGAATATCAAGTAGCTGTAGTTATTTGATCCTCTATTCTGTTCCATTTGTCTGTAATCCTTTTTTTTTTTTAATGCCAGTAACATGTTGTTTTGTTACTATGGCTTTATAATATACTTTTAGAACAGGTATGGTGATGCCTCCAGAGGTATTTCTTTTGCTGAGGATGTGCTTAGGTATCCAAGGCTATCTACCATTCCATACAAATTTTGAGATCACTTTTTCTATCTCTGTGAAGAAAAATGTTGGGATTTTTGTTGGTATTGCATCAAATCTGTACCATACTTTTGGTAACATTGACATTTTCACAATGTTAATTTAGCCTATCCAGGAGCATGGGATGTCTTTCCATTTTCTCAAGTCCTACTCCATTTCTTTCTTGAGTGTTTTTTTTTTTTAATGTTTTCATTATATAAGTCTATTACATCCTTGGTTAATGTTATTCCAAGGTATTTTTTATTGTTATTGAAAATGAGACAATGTTGCTTATTTCTTTCTCTGTTCCTTTGTCTTTTGCATATAGAAAGGCTACTGATTCTTGTGTGTTCATTTTGTATCCTGCTACTTTGCTGAAGGAGTTAATCATCTTTAAGAATTTTGACATGGAGGTTCTCAGATCACTTATGTATAGAAACATGTCATCTGACAATAGGGATAACTTAATTTCTTCCTTTGCAATTTGTATCCGTTTTATTTCTTTCTCCTGTCTTATTGCTTGAACTAGGAATTCTAGAATGTTGAAGAGCAAAGATGGGAGTAAACACCCCTCTCTTGTTCCTCACCTCTGTGGGATTTCCTTCAGTCTCTCTCCATTAAGTATTATGTGGGATTTAGGAGCTTTATAGAGCCTTTATTATGTTCAGAGATAAACTGTCCATGCCTATCCTCTCCAATGCTTTGATCATGAAGTGATGTAGTATTTTGCCAAAAGCCTTTCTGCATCTATTGAAATGATCATGTGTTTTTTGTGTTTAAGCTTATTTATGTGGTGCATTACATTGACAGATTTACATATGTTGAATCACCCTTGTGTTCCTGGGATGAAGTCTACTTGATCAAGGTATATAATGTTTTTGATGTGTTATTGAATTCGGTTTGCAAGGATTAGGTTCAGGATGTTTGCATCTATGTTTGTCATGGAAATTGTCCTATAGTTTTCTTTTCTTGTGGCATCTCTGTCTGGTTTTGGCATTAGGGTAATATTAGCTTTATAAAAGGAATTGGGGACCTGTCCCTGTTCTACTAGTATGTGGCACAGTTTGAGAAAAATTTGTTTCAGTTATTCCATGAAGGTTTTATAGAATTCAACTGAGAAGCCATCTGGTCACTAGGTAATTTTAGGATTTTCTCTTTGTTATTGATGTTTAGATAGAGTCTTAATATAATATGTCTTGGAAAATTTTCCTTTGGTCCAGTCTGTTTGGAGTTCTGTTAGCTTCTTGTAAATTGATGGGACTTTCATTTGAGAGGGTGAGAAATTTTCTTCAATAATTTTGTTGAATTAGTTCTCCATGCCTTTTGTTTGAATTTTTCCCCTTCTGATATGCCCATGATCTGAATGTTGGGGTATTTAAGGGTATCTCAGAGTTCCCCCATGTCCTGCACACAAAAATTTTTGAACTTATTCAAATTTTTGGACTCACAAACTGTTTCTTCTGTTTTCTCTTCCATTTCTGAGTTTCTATCCTCCACATTACTGAAAATTCTTGAGAGCTTCTATAGCTTCAATTAGGTTTATATTTTCTATTGTCTTTTAATGTATAGTATTCATCCCTCTGTTGAGTTTCCTTTTCATGTGAGTTTCTGATTTTCTTAATGCTTCTTGGAATTCATCCTTGCATTTATTTTTGTCTTCATTGAGCTTTGCCAGCTGATTATTGAGGCCCTTGAGGTCCTCTGTTTTATTTTTCTCTCCTTAGATAATTTAACTGTCTTTGGAATACTTCCTGGTTCTTTTCTATTAGGTCTAATCTAGTGAGGACACAATTCATACAATTATTGTACCATTATTGATTTTCTGCATGTTCTGCTAATTTCCTGACCAGGGTTGCTTAGCTTGTGTCTTCATTTTGGGGTTCTGATCCTGTTGTGTCCTCTATGTTTTGATTAGAGACTTCCATTGTGGGACTGGACAACCTTGTTGTATTTACTTCCCTTTGATTTTTCTTGTTTTTCATTTTGTGCTATAGTCTGCTCATCACAGTGTAGGAATCTTGTTTAATTTAGGAGGAAGCTGTAGTTTACCCTTGAATTATCTTCAGTGATTATGCCTTTTTATGTTTGCCATTATTAGGCTTCTGATGGCAATGAGGGCTATCTGTTGCTGTGGGGCAGGGGAGGCAAGGAGGATGGGACTGCTCAGTCCTGTGTGGCCAGGTGAAGGGATGGAACAGCGGAGTCTGTTGAGACCTTGTAGCAGGGGGAAAATGGGAATGTGGGGTCCTGTGACACAGCAGAATGGAGGGATGGGACTACTGAGAGTCAGCTGACATGGTGCAGGAGGGGAGTAGGTGGAATGGGAACTGGTACCATGGGTGTAAAGGGAGAGGAAAACTAAGAAAGGGAGGGGGACTGCTACCCTGCTGGTCTGGATCCCCATAGCCTTCAGGTAATGTAGAAGGACTTGATGGACACACCCAAGGCAGGGTGGCAGCTAGGACAAAGCAGGTGGTACTAAATTTCCAGTGGCAGGAAAACAAAGCATGGATGTGGGAATGCTGTCCTGCTGGCCATGGTCCACATAGCCTGCAGGTAATTCAGGAGGACCTCGTCATTTCACAGCAGGGCAGCAGCTATGATGGCAAAGCTGTAACTAAAAGTCCTGGTGATATGTGTTGGGAAAACACAGAGAGGGAGCATGGAGTGCTAGCCTGTTGGGCTGGATCTGCACAGTCTGCAGATATTACAGGAGGAGCTGGTCCATGCAAGATGAGGTGGCCATTATCCAGTGGTGGAAACAGGGAAAGGAGACAAGGGAGGAAGGAAGGAAGGAATGCAAGCCAGCTGGCCTGTGAGTAGTGCAGGAGGAACCTGGTCCATGGTTGCTGGAACAGCTTCTTGAGGGGTTTGGGGTACTGGTGGGCTATCCACGAGCATGGAAATCAGTGGATTCCCTACTTTGATCCTCCATACCCTATGACTGGAGGTCTGCTAGGATCTGCAGGCCCTAAGAACCCCAAATATCTTGCCTTTCCTTCCCTGTGAGGACAAGCATGGTTAGGCGGATACCATCTTGACCGAAAATAAATATGGGAAATTTTAAAGTTGGACTGAATGCATTGCATTTTACATCATGAATGGTTATCAGTTTATGGGGGCCAGGGGCAGAATGTGGTAGTTTGATTCAGGTTTCCCCCATAAACTTAGGTGTTCTGAATGCTAGTTTCCCAACTGCTGGATATTTGGGAACTAATGCCTCCTGGAAACAGTGTATTGTTGGGGGCAGGCTTATGGGTGTTGTAGCCAGTTTCCCCTTGACAGGGTTTGGCACACTCTCCTGTTGCTATTGTCTACCTGAAGTTGGCCAGTGGGTGATATGCACCCTCTGCTCATGCCATCATTTTCTTCTGCCATCATGGAATTTCCCCTCAAGTCTGTAAGCCAAAAAAAACCTTTTTTCTCTGAAAACCTGCTCTTGGTCGGTTGATTTCTGCCAGCAATGTGAACCTGATTGCAACATTATCCAATATTAAACACAAGGGAAACAAAATATAAAAACTATAGAGAGCATCAATAAGGTACAAACAATTATAAGTGCTAAATACATGTGTAATTTGAGTCCTTAATAAAGAGGAAAGAGGGTAACAGAAATAGTTTACTAAGCAATGGCAAACTGTTTCTCAAATTTGATTTTTTTGAAATATAAATATTAATCATATATCCTAGATTCTCAGTAAGTTTCATGGAAAAATTATAAAAATAATAAATCATATTTTAAGGCAACTTGTCCAAACCACACATGAAGTTAAAGTCATGAGAGCATTTAAAGGAAAAACAAAACTCATTACAGATAGATGGGAAAATTGGGAGACTTCCTGTGTAAACAATAGGAGCCATAAGATATAGAAACATGTCCTTCAAATAACAAAAGAAAAAAAAAAGGTCAAACATTGTAGCATTGAGAGGGGAAACACCCTGAGAATGTGAGTTACATGTAAAACACTATCTACTATAAATTCAAACTAAGATAGGCTCCGCTTTTTCCCCAAATTTTAAGGAATTTGTCCCCTTCTTCTTATTGAGTCATTGATAAATACAACGTTATATTGATAAGTGTCTAGCAGGATGACATAACTAGGCTTTGCATATCTCTTTGGAATCTCATATTGTCTCATTTTTTTATCTGGTTATTTCATCTTCCTGGACAGAATTTTCTGTATTATCTTTATTTTCATTGAGTGGATGGTCAGAACAATCTAGCCACACCCTAATTCTGACAAAGGATCCAATGATTTTCATAATAATTCTCCATTTCTTTACAGTACTGGTAACATTTTATTACTTAAAATCCGTAATTTATCTAATTATTCATTTTCATGGTATAGAAAAACACAGGAAGGACACTAAACCACAAAAGGACACAATAGGTGCCACTCTCCAGCACTCTGTACTATAGAGTTGCCTTGTACATTGCCTCCATTGTCCCTCATGGAATTCACTAATGCTGTGAGGGGAAACAATCTGAAGAGAGAAAAGAAGAAAGGTGTTTACAATAATAAAATTAAAAGTTCATTTAGCTTTATTTATTCCCCAATTTATCAAGTTTTTATCAAAATCAATGGGTCATATTGTTAAAAAATGAATCATGTACACTTGTTTTGAAGTAAAATGTGGTTGAATATTGGCAGTTTTCCAACTATAGGTTCAACTTCATCTATTAGATGAATGGCCTTGGTAAAGTTCTATTAACATTCTGTGTCCCTATCGCTTCATGAATGAAGCAAGGATAATAATATGGACACTATAGTGTTGCAATCAGATTTGAATGTGTAAGCTTACAGCATGTTTACAAAAACCCTAGCACATAAGAAGAAAGTGTATATTCACTCTATTATAGCAAGACTTCATTATAAATTGAAAGGTTACTCCATACATCGTCTTCAAGTGGACACAAACAAATAAAATAATGAACTAGAAGGTAATACTATTGAAAAGCAAAATATCAGGAACTCAAGTCATAATTGGAAAAATGTTTAGAATTTTAAAAAGGCAAAATGATGTATCATTACTTATTAATATATATATATGTATATATATATATATATATATATTCATATAAGTACCTATAAATATAAAAATGTGTAAGGGTAAGCTTTAGTTTAAAATATTTATTTATTTATTTTTGGTTTTTTGAGGTAGGGCATCACTCACAGCAACCCTCCTCCCTCTGCCTCCCAAGTGCTGGGATTAAAGTCATGTGCCACCATACCTGGATAAAAGTATTGTTTTTGTTATTATGTTATTTTGACATGGCATCTTGTTATATTGCTCAGGATAGCCTTGAACTCACAATTTTCCTACCTTGGCCTCCTCAGTGCTGGGATGATAGACAAACTTCACCACTTCCTTCACCTGGATTATACAAGGAAGCCATTTATAGTAGGGTCTCACTCTAGCAGAGACTGACTCAGGGTGGCCTTGAACTCACAACAATTCTCCTACAACTATCTCCCAAGTGCTGAGATTAAAGACTTGTGCCACCATGCCCAAAAAGAAAACATAATTTTCCTTAAACACCTCCACTTGTGTCACATGGAAAGTCAAAGAGCTGCTTTAGTTATTTGAAGTTATTCAGTAATGTATTTCATTTTTTTATTATACAAATTTGGTGCTCTGAATTACCGAAATCTTTTGTCTTCTTTCTCCACATGTTTTCTGCTCTAAGGAAAAAGTGGCATAAGGGACTCACAGCTGGAATTACTATCAAAATTTAGGCAAGCAGAGAAATATTTATGCTACTATAGCATTTTGAAATGACAGAACACAATAGCACCTTAAGAAAAAATATCAAATCCTATTGTTTAAAAGGACTACCCCAACTTTGCCTCATACTGCTGGTATCTTTTTAGTTTTCTAACCTCTAAGAAGTTCCAATATTTTCTTGGCTCATGGTGCCATTAATTTCTTCAGTAATTTTTTGTGGTGCTTTTGACCAAAAAATATGTAATAGTACTTTCTACTTATGAGTTAATTATGCCCAAACTACCTAATGAGTATTTATATCCCAACAATTTATCTGATGAAGAACAAATGATTTGAAAAATTACTCTTAAATTTGATGTTCCTTACAGGGGTGATGATCCAACAGAGGGCCTTATATATGCTAGAAAAGGGCTCTACCACTGAGCTACATCCCTATCATTTCATTTGGATTCAAATAAGCAGAGTTACTTACCAGTGGGATATATTTCACTGTTGGCTACCACACAGACTATGAAACTGGATTATATATGACACTACCACCTTCATTTCCTGTTTGACATTGATTTTTGTACAGCACCTGTTTTGATTGCAGCTCCCATAATGCAAAAATATGACATCAAAAGGAATGTAATTCACCCAGTGTTCTACACATATCACCTAGTTTTCCTTAAAATATTACATTATTTATTAGTGCCTCTAAGTTTGCTGCATATCTTAAGGCACTAACACATGGGTGATGTACAAGGGCTCTATAATATATCCTATATTTGAAGTGATTTCAATAGTGTACAAATTGCTGTATGTGGATCTAAGCATCACTCTGTACTTTTCAGTTTGTTTTTATTGAGTAGACTGGATAGTGGTACCTAATGAATAAATGTAATAATTCATATCAATATAAAACATAAACAAATTTTATTGTACCTAATGGGAATTGAGAAATAGAGAAAAAGGAGTCATGTGAGCCTCAAGATATTGCATTTGTTTAACTAAATCATATATACTTAGGTGATAAGATTTTTTCATTGACTCATTGAACTTTGTTTATATTTCCTTTATTCTCTTATATGATCTTTAACAGTCCTGCTCATCTCCTATTTCTAATATTACATCTCTCCTCCAGTATCCTTGCTTCCCACACTCAAGTATAATCTTCTCCCCATCTTTCTAACAAGTTATACAATTTCTGATTCCTTTTCTTTTTCTTCTCTCTTTTCTTGGGATGGGTTTCATACAGTACAGGCCACCTCCTAATTCACTATTCAATCAAGGATGACTTTTATCCTGCTATTTTCTCAAAATGCTGGGATTACAAGTGTGTATCACCATAAGCAATTTCACATTTTTGTCAGTGTTGTTTTCTGTCTGGTAGAATAAACTTCTCCTGTTCTTCATTTGGAACTCCGTCCTTATCTTTCAATCCTAGATCAAATATTTTCCTTAGTAATCTATTTTCCTATCTTGGCTCCAATTATTTTTCTACTTTCAAGAAAAGAAACCATTCTTTCCTGAATCTTCTTATAGAACTCAGTACATATGCATGTGCTTCCTTTAGTCTTACATGAAGGAAGAACCACTGGGATCAATAAGTAGACAAAAATAGAAAAAGATAGACACACAGATTAAAAATAGGAGATAGGCATACTAATAAAGGGATTATGAGGAAGATTGTTTATTATTTCTGTGGCTGGCACCAAAGATTAAAGCCTTCAGAAAAACCAGAATTTGCCCCACCGTTACATATTGAAGTGCTTGCCTGTGCAATTTAACAGTGTCCTCCCAGAGGACAGGAATCATATTTTGCTCATAATATATCCCCAGTGCTTCTTACAGATCTGTCACATAATAGGGAGTCACACATTTTTAAAATGAGGGAATGAATGAATAAACGAATTTTGTCACAACTAAGTTAATAAATAGAAAAATGTCTCCTATGTTTTCCTGAGCAAAAAAATGATATGCTTTATATATCCTATGTCTTTGGGAGTGAAATGAGGAGAAACAATTTAAGCCTACCAAAATTTTACCAAGTATGTGCATGCATAAAAATTTTACATTTGCAAATTTGCTTATAGAGAAGGTATCTAATTTGAGGACTTATAATTTAGTTAAATATAAATTGGCTTTTCTGGACATGTGACAAAATATTCTTTCAGAAAGGTTTCAATTAAATAATGATAATAATAATGTCACTTGGCCAGTTAATTGTCACTTGATTGGTTAATTTTGAACTATTGGTCAATTTCCTTTCATTTTTTGAATATGTTATTTATTTATTTTAAATTTATTTTTATTTAATATTATATAAATTATAACAATTTATGTTCTTTTATCCACTTGCCACAGCTCCCATTACCCTGGAGACCTTCCTCGATGGGGTATTTACTGTGGGGTTATGAAGGCCTCAGTCAGTCCCTGTGGAGTAATGGGTGACAATGCCTCAGGGTATTCCCACCAACTCTGTGACTGTTGCAATCTTTCCTCTTCATCTTCCACAATAGTCACTGACCCATGGCAGGCCTGTTGGCAGTCTAATTTACCTCTGGATTTCTGCTTTGATAGGGTTGGATTGATCACTGTATCTGTCACTATCACCCTGAAACTGGTTGTCAGGCTAGCAGTAATAACTGTACTCATATTGTCACTCCCTTTGCAATTTCTCCTGGTCCCTGGCAGAGGTGGTAGAGATGGCAGGTCTCAAGGTGAGCATTTGGCTATCTTCTTGCCTTACCAATATATTTTGGTTCTTCTCTGTTTTCTCTGCCATCAGTAAAATAAAGTAGATTCTGCAAACAAGAGTGATAGCATATTAGGCTCAAGGGGGTATGCAAAGTTATTGGAGAGATTTTCATGTGTAAGCTCACTCTTCTGCATACAGCAGCAAGGGCCTCTCTCTGAAGTATGAGTTTCAAGGCCGTAGGATTCTGACTTGATTTTCAATACCAGATATGAGTTGTCTCCCACTGAGGAGGCCTAATTTCCAATCAGAGAATAGTTTTCCCTTTGAGGCTGTGTGCCACTATTGCACACATGTGTACATCTTGTCTGACTGGTTGATTTTGTAATCTGCAGTGTTACTTGCTTATTGATGCTGTTGGTGACTTTTTTCCTCCAGTGGCTCCCATAGAGCTCTCCAGTACTATGAGGGGTAGCCAGGAGGGAGTTAGTTCCTATTTCTGTTAGAGAATGATATTCCAATGTCCTGTGTCTGTAGCCTCTGAAGTCTTCAGCAATCTTACTTTTCTGGGAGGTAAGCAAGTGTTTTGGTAAATGGGCTACATTATTTTGGGGACCTCATGAGTCTCCTTGGTCAACAGCTCACTGTGGTGGGGCAACCCAATTCTGGGTCTGGTAATTACTGACCAGAGTCTGTGGTTTTAAGAATGTTAAATTTTTTCAAGCTTGTGTCCGAACTGTTCCCCCTTCTACTATATTGGTGGTTATTATATCTTATAGAAAGCTGGGCAGAACGAGGGTTTCTGTGGAACTGATTCATATTGTCTTAACTTTTGTATAATTCCCTATCCACCCTTGCTACCTCTCTAAGTCTCCCCACAACATACCCCAAGTTCTGTCCCTCCCCTGTCCTGTTAGGTAACTCCTCCTCTCCTCTTTCCTTATTTCTTCTCTCACCTGTTCTCATTCTAGATTTATGAACATATTCTTGTTGCTTACTACCAGTAAACACTTTTCATTTATGTATATTATTTTTGTAGAATACCCTAACATAAAACTGGCTGTTGAAAAATATTGCCAAACTTTGTTTCAATACTGTTGGAACCAGTTTTTGCTTTTCAAAACTTTATTTCAATACGACTATGCATAAGAAATATACTGATATTGGTTAATAGAATGCAATTAAGTTTAATTTGCACTACAAAATCTTGACCATGAACTTGGTACATTGTTTATGATTAAAAAACAAAAGAATTCAGGCATGGTGGTGCACACTTTAATCACAGCACTCAGGAGGCAAAGGTAGGAGGATTGCCATGTGTTCAAGACCAGCATGAGGACAACATAGTGAATTCCATGTCAGTATGGACTTGAGTGAGAGACTGCCTCAAAAAAAAAAAAATCCTGCAACCTGATTTATTTTTTATCTATTACAAATGTATAAAAGATCTTCCAGCAAACACTGCTAAGATGCAGCAAGAACCCTGAGAAATAGACATTTTGGTTTCCCTCTGAAAAGGAACACATAGTGCACTTAAAGTTTATAAAATTGATGCAAAACATTGTAATGTTACAGTACCAGCTTTAAAACATCAGTAACTATGGTGCTGGAGACATGGCTTAGTGGTTAATGCATGTGCCTGCAAAGTCATAGGATACAGGTTCGATATCCCAGAACCCATGTAAGCAAGATGTACGTGGTGGCTCATGAGTCTGGTGTTCATTTGCAGTGGCAGAGGCCCTGGAATGCCTGTTTTTTGTTTTTTGTTTTTTTTCTCTCTCTCTCTCATCTCTCCCTGTATCTCTAACAAATAAAAAAAATTAAAATTTTCAATAACTAATGAGTATACAAGGATGTGAAGGAAGTCTATGTATACTTATGCAACTGTAAAAGCTATATGGTCTAGTTAGTAATACATGTAGGTGGTCTAGTTAGTATTGCATGTAGATTATAAATCTACCCAAATGGAGATCCAGATATATATATATTTTTTCAATCTGAATCAACATTATCAGGTCACCTTATCTGCTGAGGTCAACTGGGACACTCTAGATATCTTGATT
Source organism: Jaculus jaculus (assembly GCF_020740685.1). Lineage (NCBI taxonomy): Eukaryota > Metazoa > Chordata > Mammalia > Rodentia > Dipodidae > Jaculus > Jaculus jaculus. The sequence goes on along the minus strand of NC_059125.1, from coordinate 20,935,373 downwards.
TATACAAAGAAGAAAATTAAGTTTCTTCTCCAGCTTTTGTTCCAGCAGTAACAGTATACTACAGGCAAGGCATTCCTTACACTGTCAACATCCATAGGGTGACATGCAATGAGGTCAACTTGGGTTTTAAGTTGTATTAAATTCATGCAAAATAGTCTCCAAAGTCAATGACCCCATGACTTTAGAAACATCTCTATCACACCCTCCAATGCTCAGAGATTATTGCAAAAGAGATGGAGGAAAGAATGTAAGAGCCAAAGAAAGGGGAGGACTGCTTACGATGCTGTCTTACATAAACAAAGTTGCCTTAATATCCATAACCTCACAGTGGCTGACACTACCTACTCAAGACCTGCATAAAAGAGGGAAAAATAATGACATCAAAATAGAAGAGAAACTACTTGGAAAGAAGGGAGTAATTGAAAGGAGAATTTTTGAGGGGGGAAAAGAGGGTTATGGGAGGAGATTATGATCATGGTATATAAATGATTCCTTAAGACTAAACTACAATTACAAATTTGGGATTTTAGCTCAGGATTATAACCAGTTAAATATGAGAAAGCTTTTATCACCTTCATTATGCTATAATGCTCCCAAGCTATGATTACTATACAAGAGTTTAAATATTTAGAGTGAATTTCAGAGAAGCATATCAATTCCTTTCCAGGTGGTTTGCATTAACCTTATGCACAATCATCTTTTATTCATTATTTGATTCAACAAATATTTATCAAGTGCCTATTATATACCAGTCACTTTTCAAGAAACTAAAAATATAGTGGTGAACAAAAGTTCCTATTCTTATAGTACTTCCATTCTAAAAGATAATATACAAATAAGCACGAAACATATAAATATAATTTAGTGTCAAGTAACTATAAAAAATGACAGTGAAATTGTGAGATTGACAGAGATTGGGCAATCAAATCTGTAAATAAGAAGGGGTGACAGATATATGCATGGTTCAAACAATTAACTTCCAAGTATAAGGAATTAAAATAAATGCCATTATAAATAATATTCTCATCTGTGCTCAAACACACTAAAAGCAGTTATTAATTGATGTTGTTAAGAACCAGTCCTTTATTAAGTCTGGAAAAGAGCAGGTTCTTGGGTAAGGATAATAAAATGTCTTTCAAGAATTACATTAGGATGCCAGTATTCTCCTCCAGTACCACTTTATCTAAATGTGGAAACTCTGACTTTCCATAAAAAGAGATATTTGAATCCAAGTCCTTGCACATATTAAGCAGGCATTCTGCTGAGATATAACCCCAGGCCTAGCTATATTTACTCTCCAAGTTTTCAACTTTCTTTCCTATTGACCCAGTCCTAAAATATGGTACTCTTAATAAACAATTAAAGGTACTTTCTATTTCTGTTCCAAATGACAGTCTTATGAAGAGTTAGATACCTTTTTTTCCTATGTTCATATTCATTTTTTGTGGTTTTGTCAAGGTAAGGTCTCACTCTAGCTCAGCCTATCCTGAAACTCATTCCTTAGTCCCATGCTTGCCTCAAACTCAGAGTGATCCTCCCTACCTCTGCCTACCAAGTGCTGGGATTAAAGGCATGTGCCACCACACTTAGCCATATTCTTAATATTAATTCACAGAACCATATATGATGCATTAAAATTTTCTTATCATGAGTATGTTTAACAGAGATCACCAAAGAACATTAAATGTAACTCTGCCACTGCAGCAGAAATGAGATTAAAGACACTTTATATTCGAATGCTGTTAGCTAACGAAATATAGCAAAGTAATCATAACTGGTGAGTTATAAAGTCAAATTACCTGTATTCATATCTAAGATACTTTGGTGGCTTGATTGACTTGCATTATGATTAGAGCTAATTACTGTACCTTTGTGTTCCTCAAATGGGAATGGGCAACTTGACTGCCCAAGACTCATGAGTCTATTCTAAAGACTGAATAATATTGCACTCAGGAGAACTTGAAAAAGGAACTGAGACATATCCTGCAGACATTATAGTATTCTTCAGGCAATGCCGTGAAATAAACCATATGTATGAGTCATTGAAGACAAAGAACATAGCACATGGACCATGGGGAGAAAAATCAGTAAAGGAGGGGATCTGGATACAGTACCAACAATGTCTGACATATAACCCTTTCTTAAGAAACTGCCACTGTTTTAATGTTTTCATTCTCAGCTCCCCTACATAACCCTGTCACCTCCTATTTCTAGCTTAGTACCAAGAGGAATGGGCTTTTGAGAGCCTTTTGCTACAGTAAATACAATTGTATCTTATAGCACTAATCAGTATGCTTTATGGCCTCAGCCAAAACCAATGCTCATATTTCCTCTAGAAACCTCTAATGTTCCTTCTTCCTCTGTATATGTGGCATGGAGGGGAGTGATTGCCAGATAATCCTGGGGAAGACACTGTTTCACCACTCCTACCCTACTCATGCATCCTTCCGATATCAAAGGCTGATTTAATGGTGACTTCCACCTCTTCTGATCAACAATAGCTTATGAATGATTTTTAACTTTGATTTCATTATTATAATCATGCTAACAACAGACACTTATATGGCTACTTGCCTAGTCTCTTGACTAACTAACTATCCAATATCTCAGCCTAAATCATGTTTTTTGTTCTACTCTAATAGCATACAAAAATTAAAAAAAAAAAAACTTTTCCCTTTATTTTAAAAAATTGAAATTTTTTTCTCCTTCTGTTGCCATTCTACATGGTGTTAAATCATCAATATCTCAGGATACCAAAATCTGTCATCAATTGTTGCAGTTACCATCGTGTTACTGAGAGAAAGCACCTGACCACAAGCAGCTGATGGGAAGAAAGTTTTATTTTGGCTTACAGTCTCAAGAGGAAGCTTCATGATGACAGAGGAAAGCATGGCATGAACATCAGCTTGATATCACCTCTGCCACAGCATGTGGAAAACAGCAGCAAGATAGTTAACTGGTCTCTGGCAAGTAGAAGTTTGCTATAACACCCCTATGTACACCTCTATCAACACACCTGCAGAAAATCTCCACTTCTCAATTTTCCATCATCTGGGGACCATGAATTCAAAACACATACATTTATTGGTGCCATCTGATTCAAACCACCAACATTCTATCTGTGGACCACATAAATTCATGACTAGCCATGATGCAAAATGTAAAGCATCCAGTCTAAATTTGAAAGTCCATAATGTTCATTTTTTCTCAATTCTAATACTATCCAAACATGCCCACTATAACACAAGGTCTCTTAACTATAAACTTGTAAAACCAAAATTTGCAGTAGCACAGACTAAACATTCACACTACAAAATACAGCACTGCAAGAAAACATTGAACCAGTGCAAGATCTAAAATAAGCAGAGGTAGCATCAAATCCTGCAGTTTCATGTCCACTTGAAACCAATAATGACGTCTCTAGGATTCCAATTCTGCCCTTCAAGCTGAGCTGCCCACAGCCCAGGGAAAATTCCATCCAAAGCCATGAGCTCTCATTGGTGCAACCCACGGTTCATCCACATGGCTACATTAGGTCTCCCTACAGGGATAACCACAACCCTTATTCTCATCGCCCAGTGGCCACTTCCAAAACCCACATTGCAAATTCAGTGAGCCCCTCTTTCCTACATTTATTATACTCCCATAGTACCATACGGGCTACCAAATTTTTTAATTTAGGGAGAAACAAAGCTGACTTTTGAAGAGCAGGACACTCCTTTAGCATTCAGGCTCTCTACTTTCATATGTCAGCATTCTTCCTTTTTTTCCTAATGCAGAATATCTGGCCCAATTTCGATGGAGATAGTTTCTCAAACAGTTGCAGCTGAAGCTGGCTTCTTTCATTTCTTTTCTTTATCTGCAATATCCTTCTTCCCACACCAGTCCATTTTTTCTAAACTCAACCCTGCTCAAGTTCTCATGACACAGGCAGAATGCAGTAGACATCATACAAACTGCTTCTAGCCCAGTCTTAACACAAAAAGCTCCTTCATAAGCCAAGCCTGCATATTCTTTTCATATTTAGGTCTCACAAACTCTGGCCAGAATAGCCTATCAAATTCTGATGAAAACACCACAAGGTGCCTCTTAGGCCAAAACCTACACAGTCGGGTTTCTAGCAGCAGTAAACACACTCTCCTGGTACCAACTTTCTGTTGCAGTTACCTTGTCATTGCTGGGACAAAGCACCCTACCAAAAGAAGCCAATAAGAGGAAAGTTAATATTATTTGGCTTACAGTCTCAGTGGGCAGTTTCATGATGTCAGGGGAAACATAGTGGAGCAAAGGCTGGGCATCACCTCTGACACAGCAGCAGCAGGCAAAACAGCAGAAAATTGAACAGAACTCTAGCAATGTAGAGCTGGCTAAACACCCCTAAGCCCATTCCTAACAGCATACCTGTTCTATCAATTCTCCACCTCCCAAACTGCCATGAGCTAGGAACCAAGCATTCAGAATACCCATGATGTCTGTTTCATGATTTGGATCTGCCTTATTAGTATACTATTTTTATTGTCAGAAAATATTTAAAAATTGAAAAACTTGTGTTCAAATACATTATATTAATATTTTGAAATTGCTATATTACATAAAGGATTCACTAACATTTTTGTATAATACTCTATTCTTTAGCATAAAATTAGAGAATTCTTCTGATAGTACATAGGAAAGGGGCAATTCCATAATGGAATATATTGTGTATTTCAAAATACAATAAAGAAAAATAAATAAATATGTTAAAACAGTGCAAAGAGATGTCTTATATGAAACTGCTACTTGAATCAAGACTGTATTGTCAGAAATAACTACCCACAATATACATGCATGTATATAATTTATCTTGATCATAATATCTTCTATTACCTTTTCTTGTGCCCATTCTCCTACGATCCATCCACTTAACTCCTTTTTTCCAATTTTTACTCTTATGTCTCTTTTCTCTCTCCCTCTTCCATCCATGGGAGAATGCTAATGGTCCCAATACTGACCAATAATGAGTAGATCTTTTTCTGGTAACAATAGTCACTGTGAGGTCATCATTGTGATATGATGGCCCCTTCCTGCCTAGAAGACAGCATTTAAAAGCCCTCTACTCTATCTTCTATCTCTTGCATTATTTCTACCCCTCTTCTTCAATGTTCTTGATTCTTTAAGGGTGTAATAGAGATTTTGCATTTATTTCTGAGCACTCAACAGTCATGTATTCTTACTACTTTGATGAATTGGGAGGCTCCCCAGTAGTCATCACCAACTGCAAAAAGAAGCTTCACTAGCCAAAGGTGAAAACATCACTATAGATTAATTAGATATGTTGATAATAGATTATGTGTACAGAGTATGGTAATTTTTGTTTCTACTTTGTCATTTTAGCTAAAATATTTATTTCCATTTAAAATTATATACAAAAACAAAAATGTACATATTAACAGAGTAACAAACATAAATGTATACATTGCATAATATTTACATCAGATTAAATATATTTATCTTCTCAACCATTTATTGTCTGTGGTGATGTTGGCCATTTATTATATAACATTTGAGCTGCTACTACTGGAAAGCCCTAATTATAAAACATAATAAAGAAACTAGAACTGCCCTAAAATTCACTAGGAAAGACATTTAAAGAATTAATTATAATATAATCTTAAAGTCAATGTAGAAAATCATCAGACAAAGTCAAACAGTAACAGCACTAAATGTTGGCAACAACTTTATTTGTCTTCAATTTAAGAGACTTAATCACTGGTCATGATCTGGGTCATCCCACTAAGACTTAGTTACATTCTTTGTCCTTGTAACAACTGTGCTAGAATTCACCATATGATTCTATAGTCCCTTAATTGCCTTTTTTTTTTTACTGATTAAACCCTGAATTTCTTGAATTCAGGAGTCTACGTGATCATGTTTGTATCCAAAAACATCAGTTATATTTTCTGGGTCATAACTGGTCTTAGATAAATGGTTTTATTTTAACTGAATTAATTAATCAATTAAAGATTGAAAGGTAAATTTTTCTTTGAAGCCATTATGTATAAATTTAGAATCAAGCTTCTACATGAACCATATATTGTCTAGCTAAAACTCTGAAGTTTTGAGTGAAATAGTATATTCTAATGATATAGGTTTGCCACAACCTTGTTTTCTTATCCTAAGCTCCAAACTTGCAAGCACGTATGTACATCCACCATGCTAAAGAGTGTCAGAGACAGAAAGAAGCTAAACTTTTCAGGTCAACTTAAAGATATACTAAAAGTACAGTGTATTTCCTGTTTCAAGTGAATGGGCCTTTATTCATGTGTTGGATCCAGTTCTAGTAATTTTGCCTTAAAAATCATCTAGAGTTCTGTATCTCTCTCTCTCTCTCTCTCTCTCTCTCTCTCTCTCTCTCCTTTTTTTCTCTCTGTCTCTGTCTGCCACTCATAAATAAATAAATAAATAAATAAATAAATAAATAAATAAATAATGGCTGGAGAGATTGCTTAGTGGTTATGTGCTTGCCTGTGAAGCCTAAGAACCCTGGTTCAAGGCTCTAGGCTCTATTCCCCAGTACCCATGTAAGCCAGATGCACATGCATCTGGAGTTTGTTTGTGGTGGCTAGAGGCCCTGATGCACCCATTCTCTCTCTCTCTCTTTGTCTCTTCCTCTCTTCCTATCTGTTTCTCTCAAATAAATAAAAATAAATCATCTAGAAGGTTATTATTTGCTGTCCCTGTAGTGCTTTTAGGTAACTGCTGTCTTAGCCTTTTGCAAGCAATTATGGTATGCTTTAAAATCAAGTCACAGTGCAAGGGTGTGATCCTCCTGCTTCTCTGATACAGATTTGCTTCTTGCTTTTGAATCCATTTTATGTGACTCTTGGTGGACTTTATACAAATTATTGGGGAATAAGAGTGTTATATTGTTGATTTTCAGGTATACAAATATTTTTCTTTTTTTGAAATATAGTCTAAACTTGCAGCTGCATGTTAGAGTTAACTCTAGTAACTTACGTATTCAAATCATAGGGCTTAGCTGTAGAGATAATCATCTTACCCAATAAGTTCAATAAACTCAGTTTGCCCCATGTGCCTCTTTACATGGTTCTAGAAAAGTGTTGGTTTGGAAGACAGATACTTTCCTGAAATTTTTATTTAATGACTCTAAAGGGAAATTTTAAGTTGAGAACAACCAGAGAGCTCTTCTTTCATTTTCTTCCCAAATAATCAGAATGTGAGTTCCAAAAATGTCTGGAGGCACAATATTCTCAAGTAGAAGCAGACATGACTGATGTTTATTCTTAAGAAATGACTCTCTGACAAGGTGTTTTATCCCAGGAAACTGCTCTCGGTAGATCAATATGGCACAATATCAAATGAAGAGGAAATTCAACTAGTTTATTCTTTCCTCACTCTCCTTTCACGACTCAGTCCTTCATCCTCTTCTTTCTTCCTCTGTTATCTTGAGCACCATCAGTTTGACCCTGCTGTCCTTTCTTGCTTCTAAGCTTGCTTTCTGTGAATCCCTCTTTGACATCTTTCAATTCTTGTTTTTCAGAAGAACATGAAAATGTTCAAAAGAAACAATGGTCTAACTTTCCTAAGAAGTTAAATGTGACCATTCCCCCTGTGGAAGCAACCCGCTGTGAGGGTGTTCCAAGCTGTGGGGGTGTCTCCTATAGAACACAGTTCAAAGTTATTGAAAAACTGAGGAAACTTCCAAAACTGGAGCTTACAGATTGAGTTATTTAGGAGCAACTGGATATTAGCACAGGGGTTTAAAATGCAATTAGCACTTCTCTTATACATATCTGATAAGCATGAATTGAAATGCATACCTCAAAATCTAAAAATGGTCTGGTGTTTTTTTAATAAAGAGAAATATAATTATACCAATAAAGAATTAATACAGTGCAAATATTCTTCACTGGATTATGGGCATACATCGTGTGCAATACTTCTTACTATGGCAGACCAAAAAGATTACTTTTACCGATGGCCTAATTTTCTATAGCAATAGGTTATAATGTATTCAGAAGATCATTGTATCTTTATATTTTCATGATCATAAAGCTACCCTGGACTTTCTGATGTTTTTTTTTTTTTCTTTTCTTTTTTAACTTTTTACTCATGAGTCTCACAACTCTATGACTGACTTGCTTATAACCTCCCTTCTAGGCCTATGTGTAAAAGGATATGACTCTGTAGTCCTCCTATTGCTCTAGTGGAATTTATTTGAGTACTAACCTTTGGCAAACAGCATTGAACAAAGGATAACCAGGACATGCACTCTTCTACCCAAAAAGCTAGAGTAGTTACCTCTATCTCCCTTTCCCCAATTCTGCTCTTTTGACAATTTGGCATCATTTACTGCTCTATCTCTGACTGTTTCACTGGGTGAGATCTGCTTCTCCAGTGCTACAAAAGACCAGCAAAATTTTGGTATGCTTCAAGCTGGGAAAAAAAACAATCCCTTGGCCCCAATTAATGAAAGGGGTCTGACCACCCAATAAACAAATCCCAATCCATGTTTTTAGGCCAGTGCAAAAAGAAAATCTGTCCAAATCTTAGTACTTTTACCAATTGATTCCCTGTTTTCTTTTTTCCACATCTATATTCTACATCAGGTATTTTAATTCAACTCTAGGCTCTCCTGAAATTCTTATATTACTATCATGAATTTTTTATATAACATCCTATCCTGAGTGTCAACTACTGTGTAACACAATGGAGGAGAAGGGAACAACAAATCATTCATGCCTAGTTTTTGAGCTTTAGCCATTTCCACTTTTCAGACACAAGACTGCCAAAGCAAAAACCTATGCTTCTGCTTTTAATTGATCCATAAAAGCAATATTTTCATATTGTTTTTTAAACAAAAAAATCAATTTTATTTTAACTCACCCAGCATCTTATGAACAGCTGTGGATGCATGATTTTGAATATACATAAGCCATAGGTTTTAAAAATCATTTTTTAATCAAAAAAAAAAAGTGAGGCAATAGAGCCACATTTCCGGTTAGATTTTTTTCTAACCTAAAAGTTTACCCAATTTATTACTGAAAGAATATGGTAAATGTAGCTAATTACCTTTGAAGGTACTCCTTTTGGGTGTGTGTGTGTGAGTGTGTGTGTACATGTGTGTTTGTACATTTTACTAACTGAATTGCAAATGTATATATTATATTGTAAGAGATCTTGCCTTTCAATTCTATGTTTTAAAAAACAGAAATTCATTTGCTTTTCATACATTCATTCCTGTAACTCTCACAGGGGTGGGAGGACCCAGTATTAGGATCACTGAGAATTATAAGCGTATAGTGACATCTACAGGCAACATGTATACTTTTAAAAATAGGACATGGGTTTGGACTAGCAGCTCTCTCTCTCTCTCTCTCTCTCTCTCTCTCTTTCTCTCTCTCTCTCTCTCTTTGTCTCCTCTATTCTTCCCGTACAATCAATTCCTGGTGACTAGTAAGAAAGGTTATATGTATTCAGCTAGAGCAATGGATATAACAGATCTTGCTAAAATTAAAATTCATGTAATAAATGGCCCTTTGTTTCATCTACATTGCTATACTTCATTTTTTTCATTTTTGAAATGTGAATACCAGTTTGATTGACAGTTCCTTTTGAAAAACTATACAAGAGAGTCATACAAACTTGATGGAAATAGTTATTCAAAATTCAAAGAATTAGAGACCATGTATTAGAAATTCAAAATTACTTTTTGGCGGTACTATGGGGCTAATTCATGGACCCCTAAGTGTGCACTCCACACTGAACTATACTCCAAGCCCCCTCAGAAGGAAATTTCTGGCTCTAGATGTTTAAAAAGATAAAACTAGAAGTCAAGTATTTCCAACTCATGTTAATATTCTACCCTTTCTTTTCTTCATATAAACAGAGTGGAGAGATGCTAGGAGTGTTATTTCATGCCTTTAATCTCAGCACTTGGGAGGCTGTGGTGAGATGATTACCACGAATTTAAGGCAAGCTTGAACTGCAGAGTGAGTTTCAGGTAGCCTGAGCTGTAGTGAGACCCTGCCTCTACAACAAAGACTGATCAGAGTAGTAACAGCAAGGAGTATATAATCAAATGTCATGGAATTATTAGCTCAGTGGTGTTTGTGATGGTCAATTGTTTATATCAACGTAATTGGGACTATGAATACCCAACTAGCAGGTAAAGCATTATTTTTAATATTTCTCTAAGAGTCTCTGAAGAAGTGATTCATATTTGATTAAGAAACTGAATAGAGATGACCCTATTCATGAATTATTTTCTGAGGGGAAACTGATTAATGTTTGCTCTGCCAGGCAGGGCACACCCAACAAATTACTGTCCAATTCCACCAGAGTTCCCCTTGGCAGCCCTATGAGTGTATTGGCTTTCTGACAGATTGGCCAATGGGATAGTTATAGGAACATAGAGACACCAAAGTAGCAGCATTGAAAAATCTCATCCAACATATATAGCACCCTCCCCATGGCTGGATATGTGGTGCTTCCTTTGATCTTTCATCGTCCATATACTCTATCTTTCTGTGAGGCCATGAGACCTCATTGGATATAGCTGGCACAGGATTTACCTGAGATCTTGGGTGCAAATCTATATTCCTAGCCCCTCTACTTCTGTGGGGTAACATCATCATGTCCAATCTGGAGAGACTTTTGTATGCAGTCACAACTGTTTATAATAAAGGTGACAATAGTTGTTCTTGGAGGTCTATCTCCCACAATAGATGGACTTAGACCAGTATGGGTAAGGACCGTTCAATCAACTGAAGACTCCCACTGAAGAGCAACAACAAAAAGCAAAGAACACGCATATAATTACTTATGCATTACTGTGAGCAAATATCTAACATAAAATTCAGAGCTGAAGAGATGGTTCAGTGGTTAAGGTGCTTGCCTGCAAAGCCTAACAACCCAGATATGATTTCCCAGTACCCCTGAAAGTCTAATGCACAAGGTGGCGCATGTATCTGGAGTTCGTTTGCAGTGGCTAGATGCCTTAGTGCACCCATCCTCCTGCTCTCGCTCTCGCTCGCTCTCTCTCTCTCTCTCTCTCTCATAGATAGATAGATAGATAGATAGATAGATAGATAGATAGATAGATAGATAGATAGATAGATAAAATATTTTAAAAGGAAATATAAGAGATTTGGAATAGATCTTTGTGGCTTTTGATGATTTTTCTTAGCAAATGTCCATAGATTAATCATGAGTATTTGGCAACAGCTTGAAGTTTGGTAATTACATATAACCACATGATAGAGCAACAACCCAAGGATGTTAAAGTTTGAAGAAAATAGATTTCATACTTGATGTCTGTCAATCATTGACAAAACCTTTGGTTCCAATTCTGCTGATGGATTTTTGTTTCATTGATTTTTGCCTTTTGAATATACTATGCAGTTTTTATTTATTTATTTATTGCAATTTTCTCCACTAGGTTCTTTATTAAGACAAGAATTATCACCAACAGATTAGGCAAAGCCCTGCAGCAAGCAAAACAATGCATAGTTACTGGATGAAGAAAAAGAGAAGGAATAATTCATAGAGGTGCCTTCCTTTATGGTACAGAGAATCTTTGCCCATCTGCAAACTGAAATGAATTAACTAAGTGATAGAGTTCAGTCATTGTTCATTGGTGGTTTGTGTAGGCCAAGTTGAGTTTGTTTTAGATGTTTTCCAAAATTGCCTCATCTCAAATAAACAAAAAAATAGTTTGAAAACAACAGATATCTCTGAGTGGTGGGGGTTATGTTGTTTTTGTTTGTTTGTTTGTTTTTGTATTGTGCTTTTGCTATCTTAAAATATTCTTATTTATTAATTTATTTGCAAGACAGAGAAAAGGAAAGATGAAGAATGACAGGACCTCCACCCACTGCAAATAAACTCCAGATGCATGTGCCACTTTGTGCATCTGGCTTTATGTGGCATTGGGGAATTGAACCTGGGTCATCAGGCTTTGTAAAAAGCACCTTGAGCCACTGAGCCATCAGTGCTTTTTTCTTAACATTCATTAAACCCAAGATGGCTATGTAGCTTATATACATTATGTATTTAATTGTGATTTGGATTTGCTATGACATTTATGACTGCAGATTACAGGTTCAGATCAAGGGTTTGTGATCTACAGAGTTGTGGACTTAAGCTCTAGATAATATCAAGTATTTCTCCAAGCCAAAGTTGGTAGAACTAGTGTTTCCCTGTCTCAAAGATCTCAATTGAATAAATTCTATGTCAGCATTATGGAAAACAAAACAGAGTCCATAGGAGGAGTAACCAAAACATCTATTGTTGATGACAAATCCCTTTAAGTATCATAAATCCAGAACATTATCAAATAATCAACAAAAGACACAAGAGATGTTAAAATACAAATTAATAAATAGATGTTGCTATGATTAAAGGAGTTATTTTTTTTATAGAATAATGCTTCAGAGTCACATAAAGGATGTAGGGGAAATGTTTGTGCAGCTGTGTTGTAAGGCATGGGATGAGAAATGGTAACATTGTAGTTAAGGAAAGAGTTTGAGAGATGGGGAAGTTGTAGGTTATTTTCAGTACTTCAGAATTAGTTGTAAGGAAGTAATCAGTAACAGGATTTGTAGATCTCATTTCTAAAGTGGGTTGTACCTTGTTCTAGCAATAAAAATTACCTGCGGGTTTATTAAGAATAAAGATTTTCGGGCCCAGGCTGGAGAGATGGCTTAGCGGTTAAGTCTCTTGCCTGAAAAGCCTAAGGACTCATGTTCAACTCTCCAGATCCCATATAAAGCAGATGCACAAAGGTGAGGCAAACACAAGGTTGCACATGCCCACTAGGTGGTACAAGCATCTGGAGTTTGATCTCTTTCACTGCCTGAGGCCGTGGCACACCAATTCTCTCTCTCTCTCTCTCTCTCTCTCTCTCTCTCTCTCAAAAATAAAAAAATGAGATAGAGAGAAGAGAGACCAAGAGGATAAGGCGTGCCAGGGCCTCCAGCCACTGCAAATGTACTCTTTTTTTTTTAATTTTTTATTTATTTATTTGAAAGCGATAGACACAGAGAGAAAGACAGATAGAGGGAGAGAGAGAGAATGGGCGCGCCAGGGCTTCCAGCCTCTGCAAACGAACTCCAGATGCGTGCGCCTCCTTGTGCATCTGGCTAACGTGGGACCTGGGGAACCGAGCCTCGAACCGGGGTCCTTAGGCTTCACAGGCAAGCGCTTAGCCGCTAAGCCATCTCTCCAGCCCCAAATGTACTCTTGATGCATGTGCCACTCTGTACATTTATCTTTATGTGGATACTCGGGAATCAAACTCAGATCATTAGGTTTGCAGGTAAGCCCCTTAACTGCTAAGCCATCTCTCTAGCTCCCATTCCAACTCTTGAATCAAGAGGAACTGTGTAATCTAGATTTTTTAAAAGGAACTTTAAATAATGGGAATCAAAATTTGTAGTCACACTGTTACCCATACTGATAGCTTATTAGTACTTCGTTAAGATGTGTCAAACTCTAAAAATCAAAGGTTTTCCAGGAGACTAATTTTTTTTCTATTTAAATTTAATTTACTATTCACAAGTTCAGGGAAACCCTGGAACATATTAAAATTTTAGGAGATCATTTTCAAATGATGATCTTTCCTCCAGTAATAAACATTTTTTAAAAGCTGGCTATGAACACTTAATAAAATATAGGCCTCAAACTGTCCAAATTGTGTCAGAGTGTGTTAAATAAGATTGTCTAAAAATATTAGTTGAAACCTGCTAAGGTACTATTAGTATTTTGAGATTTTGTTAGGCAAGAATAAAAACAGGTTTTGGTTCACATGTGATATTATTTCTCGATTCATTTTTGAGACCTTTCTATATTATTTATTCCTCTCTTTCCACTTCCGTAATATTTGTTTACATAGTCTTAACTCTAGTTGAAAGTAGTTTCTACCTGCTATGTGTTTGCATTCACATGTAGATTATTAATTTAATTACTCAGCACACAATTCAATTTCAAATGAAGTTTCAAGAGAATTTCCATAAATTTCTGTTATTGAGAAAAAGATTACTTTTAGGTATAGAAGTATCTCTATAAGGATTTAATGGATTTTTTAAACTGTGCAGTTATCAATTCAGAGATGTATGCAAAGCTAAGTTGTGCAATAGAGTAGCTGCTAGTAACATTCAACTACTTGATTTGTGATTACATTAAATGAATCAAAATTAAAGAACACAATTTCAGTTCTTCACTTTTAATAAGCTCTGTTCAATTTTAATTATCATGCATATCTCTTAAATTTGATAGAGAATCCATCAATGCAGAAAATTATGTTTGACAGTATAGATCTTTACAAATTTCTTCCTTATTTTGAATCATTTTTTTGTTTGCAATAAATTAGACAGACAGTATAAATAATCCCTACATATACTCTCCCACGGAATTTTTTTTTCTCCATAGGAGGGAATTCATGCTACATCAAAAACCGAAGGTTGGGAAGGCCCTAGGCCCTAGCAGGAAAGGTACTGCTATTGTTTGGCTAATTGGATATGTTGTATCCACCAAATATTGTATGTATATTGCTTTAATGGCAAGAAAAAGAGATTTTATAGACACGAGTGACAACTACACAGAGCACTGTGTTTGGGGCTAGAGAGAGAAAATATTTATGCCCATAGATTAGTGCTGCTCTCACCTTTGGCTTGAGATGCCTCATTGTGTGTGTGATGATGGCTCCTAGGGAACACAAAACTACTGAGTACTCAGTGCTAAATAAGATGCATATAACACACCCTCCAAAGCTCAGGGAACATTTCAGAAGAGGGCATAGGAAGAATGTAAGAGCTACAGGATGGGGAGTCATAACATGACATGCCCATTGCATTCATAAACTCAGAGTGGCTACTGTCACCTTTACAAGCCCATATCTTGTAAGCCAATCTAATAAATCCACGATAGATAGATAGATAGATAGATAGATAGATAGATAGATAGATAGATGGATAGATAGATTATCCCATAGGTTCTGTTCATCTAAATGGTTCTTACATGTGAAGTTACATTTATCACTGTGTATGAACCAATGTTGTCACATCATTGTTAAGAAAAGTTAATAGGAAAAGTAGGCCTCATGTATGCAAAGCAAGTATGCTGCCATTGGTCCTTTGTGGTTTTGTAAACTTCACTAGTAAAAACAACTGTCAACTTGGTTTTGGTGTTAAGAAGGTAATTAATTATGGATTCACTATGTCTAACAGATCTAAGCCATTTAGGTGACATATTTCTACTTTTATGAATTTTGGTAGATAGTGTCTTTCAATAAACTACTCCATTTCATCAAGGTTATCAAATATGTTGGTGGAGAGTTGCCTAAAATATTATTTTTTAATATTTTTTATGTATTTATTTGCAAGCAGAGAAAGATAGAGGTAAGAGAGACTGACAGAGAGAATGGGATGCCAGGGCCTCCACATGCTGCAAACAAACTGTAGATGCATGTGCCACTTTGTGCATCTGACTTTACATGGGTACTGGAGAGTTAAACCAGTTCATTAGGCTTTACAGACAAGTACCTTAAATGCTGAGCTATCTCCCCAACCATAAAATATTCCTTTATTATACTTATAATGTCAGTGGAATAAAAAATGATAGCACCTCTTTCATTTCTGATATTAACTGGTAACTTCTCAATTTTCTAATGATTAGGCTGGCTAGAAGTTTATCAATTCTATTGATTATTAAACAAGCATCAGCTCTTAGTTTCATTGATTTTCTTTATTGCTTTTCCTGTTTTGAATTCAATAATTTTTGTGCTGATTTTTATCATTTATTTTTTACTTACTTTGGGTTTAACATACTAATTTTTTATTTTCTCAGGCTGAAAGTTTAGATAACTGACTACAGATTATACTTCTTTTCTAATATATGTGTTCAATGTTATAATCAATTTTACTCTAATTTTGTATCTTGCTAATTTTCATAAGTTATACATATATATTTTTTAATTTGAATTGTATATATTATTTCCTTGTTTGTTTTCTCTCAACTTTTTTTTATTAGTTTTCTATTCTGCAAGTACAGGCAGTTTGGTACCATTATTAGGCTCATCTGTGACCTACCCCCTCCCCATTAGCCCTCCTTGTTGAGGTATAAGGGTCGTGCATTGTGGAGTTAGCCCACAGTAATTGGTACAATAAATGTCTCTGTATATCATGACCCAGCATGTGGCTCTGACATTCTTTCCGCCCCCTCTTCCGCAAAATTTCCCTGAGCCATGTTGGGTTCATTTTTTATCTGCTTAAGTGATGAGGTGTTGGGGGCCTCTGGGGCTCTGGCTCTCTGATTTGGTAGGTGTTGTTTTTTCTCATTTTTCTCTGTGTTGGTCTCCTTCCCCCTTGTGTTGGTATGCGGTTCATTGGGAAAACAGCACCCTTGCTTGTTTTGCCAATTTTCCTTAATTTCAGCTGGGGCCCTTTTGAGACATGAGGGGGTGGATCTCTCCTTAGGATCTGCATCTATCTGACAAAGAGAAGCAGATTCTCCAATGGATCCTACCCTCTCCAGTGTCTTGTGGTTCAGGTGTTTCCTGTAAGGGCCTGATGAAGGTTCAGCCATTTGGTCTGCATTTTAGGAAGTAGAATTTTATGGTACCATTGCCATTTGGGTCTAGATTAGTGTTTCCCACCCCTTCGATGCCCTCCCCTCCCTTCCCATCCTCCTAGTGTCCAGTCCATGAGATGCTTTCTGGGTGTGTAAGGTATCTTGGGTAGATTCAGGTTAGTTGTTGTAGATGAGTGAGACTATGTGGCGATTTTTTTTTTTTTTCTGTGATTGGGTAAGTTCACTGAGAATGATCTGTTCCAGGTTCAACCAATTTTTCTCAAATTTCTTTGTGTCATTTTTTCTTACTGCTGTATAGAATTCCATTGTGTAGATATACCAAAACTTAGTTGTTTTCATTTACTCAGCTTTTCTAGTTTATCTTGAGACTTCTTCCTTTACTCGTGTGTTATTTTGAAATGTGTTCTTTAGTCTGAATGTTTTGAGATTTCCCAGTTATCTTTTTGTCAATATTTCTATTTTAATTTCATGGTGGTCTTAGAACATACTTTATTGACTCTTTCTCTAGGGCATAGAATGTGGCTTATCCTGGGGAGCATTTCCTATGAGTTTGAGAAGAATGTACATTTTCTCTTGCTGGATCCATTATTTTATAAATGTCAAGTACATTCTGTTGATTGATTGAATCCATCTATATCCATCCTCATTTTTTATAATTATTTTTATTAATTAGAAACTTGGTTGTATGGAAAAATCATGTATTGGTATCATTACCCTCCTCCCCATCCACACTTCACTGAGGGCCCTCCTCAGTGGGGTTAAATTTTTATTCATTTTATTTATTTGATAGAGAGAGAATGGGTGCACTAGGACCTCCAACTGCTGCAAATGAACTCCAGGCACATGTGTCACCTTGTGCATGTTCCTTATGTGGGTCCTAGGGAATTGAACCTGGGTCCTTTGGCTTTACAGGCAAGCACCTTAATTACTAAGCCATCTTTCCAGCCCACATACTAATTTTTCTTTTTTTTTTTTCCTTTTTCTTTTTTTATCCTTCAGGAATTCTCAACTACTAGTTAGCTGGTGCTAAAGTTTCCAGTAGTAATAGTGGATTTATTATTATTATTTGCATCCTACAAAATTGTTCCTTGTGCATGTTTGATGCTCTGAAGCTCCTACTTATTAGAAAGTGGACACTTTTTCATGTTTTTTTTTTTTTTTAAGGTAGGGTCTCGCTTCAGCCCAGGCTTACCTAGAACTCACTACGTGGTCTCAGAGTGGCCTTGAACTCACGTCAATCATCCTAACTCTGCCTCCCAAGTGCTGGTATTAAAGGTGTATGCCACCACACCCAGCAGAAAATGGACACTTCTGTCATTATGTAATAAACTTTAATAAATGTTCTTCATATGAGGGATTGTTTTGTTTATTTTTATTTATTTGAGAGTGACAGACAGAGAGAGAAAGAGGCAGAGAGAGACGGGGGTGGTGGGGAGAGAGAGAATGGGCATGCCATTGGAAATGAACTCCAGATGCATGCGCCCCCTTGTGCATCTGGCTAACGTGGGTCCTAGGGAATCGAGCCTCTAACCTGGGTCTTTAGGCTTCACAGGCAAGCACTTAACTGCTAAGACATCTCTCCAGCCCATGAGGAATATATTACATAAATTAACATAAATAATCAGATTCCTTTTCATGAGTTGTTTGTATGTTATAGCACTCTCCATTCCTTTATAGTAAATTTGTGTCTTTGTAATTAAAGTAAGATTTAAAGAAAATGAATAGATTGGTCTTCGTTCATTATCTGCTTTTATAGTCTCCATATTCCAACTTATGGTTTTAAAATGAAACACGTGAAGTGATTTTTGATATATTTCAATTAACAGCTCCAATGCTGGAACTGGTTTCTCTTTACTGCCTCTTTGTTTCTTTTTATATTATTTTTCAATTTGTGTTATTGTTTTGAGACAAGGTCTCATATAGCTCAGGATGCCCTTGAATTCCCTATGTAGCTGAGGAGGACCTTGAACTCTTGATTTTCCTGCCTCCGTCTCCACTTACAGAATTATAGGTCTGTTCCAAAACATTCTGTTGCTTTCACTGTTTTTCACTGAACATTCTATGTGATTCTATTTTCTTCCCTCTCTTTGCATATTAATTTTTCTTTCACAAATTATAGTGAGTTCCCTAGAGCTTACAATAGGCCTTTATAACTCAGCCAACTGCTTTCTAATTACACTATACTGCTTCTTCATCAATAGGCAAATGCCTGAAGCCATATGCAACCTACAATCTTCATACATCCCAGGATATCTAGGAACAGCCCAACAGATTTTTGATGACGATGTTATGTTGTCATGTCAAAAGATAAGACATCACTGGTTAGAGTATTTTTAATTCCTTTTCTCATCCCTTGTTACAGCAGTGTTATTTCCTTTACACATAAGCTACAATTAATATTATTATTACTTTGAATAGACAATTACTTATCTTTTAATACATCTTGCAATTTTCTGCTTAAAGTCACTAACGATGCATCAGTAAAAAAATGTGAAGTATATAAACCTTCAATGTGAGGTTTAAGTTCAGTTGTAGCTTTTGGCTGTGTTTACTGTTTGTTGTAACTGCAGTATCAGTGGCTAAATTTTTTTCTGGTGCCCTTGGCTTTGTTCCCCTATTATTTTTGAGCTTTCTTAGCAAGTCTGCAGCTTCTAGTTCTTTCCGAGGTGCTATGCTGTTATTGTGTATGTTTTACTGTTGATACGGTGGGATGAGGAGAAACATTTAAAAATTCTCAATTTTTTATACTAAAACTTGTACTTTATGGATAGCTATAGCAAGAACTTGAAGTCTGTATTTTTTTTTTTTTGCCAAATTCAGTTAGGTATGAAGAAGACCCCAGATACTAAGACACTAGTAAAATAATTTCCCAGAGGACAAGACAATGTTGGGGAGAACAGAGGCCTCAAGGGGTATTTTTCAAAAATGTTCCTTTTCCCCTAACTCTTTCTGAAGTCAGTGGGGATTTTTTTTTCCTCTGTATTTCCCTGTGATCTTGGTGGTGATCCTAAAGGTAAGACTCAGGAAAGTATGGGGAACTCACTAAGGAGAGGCCCCTATAGACTTTTAATCCTTGTTTGTCTACACTGAGATTCCAGCAATTCAATTACACTTCAAAGTTTTTCCACCAATTCTGGCTCCAGCTGTTAACTTCTACCTCCACTAAGCTTTCTGTCTTTGTGTCTCACCTGGCTGTTGCTTCAGTTTGAGGGACAGCAGTTTGCTCTGTGACATCGGTTCTCTGATGTGTCTAAGAATTGTTGAGGTTCACATTGTCCAGCTTTTTTTCTTATGACGACAAAAGAGAGTACTTCCAAGGGCTGCATGAGTTGGAACAGAAACTAGAAGTCAGAAGGATTTCTTTCTTTTTTTTAAAGAGCAGACTTTATATTTCGACTTACCAAGCAGTTTCTGATTGCAACTTTTTTTCTGTTTTTTTTTTTTTTTTCAAGGTAGAGTCTTGATCAGACTAACCTGGAATTCTCTATGCAGTCTCAGGCTGCCCTCAAAATCATAGAAATTTTCCCTCTTTGGCCGCCCAAGTGCTTGAATTAAAGGTATGCCACCATGCCTGAAACAGCCTTTCTTTCTTTCCTCTTCCTCCTCCTCCTCCTCCTCCTCCTCCTCCTCCTCCTCTTCTTCTTCTTCTTCTTTTTAGAAAGAACTAGAGGGGGGCGGGCAGAGAGCTCCCAATGGCCTCAGCCACTGAAATCCAACTCCAGAAACCTGTGTCACCTAATGGGCATATGCAACCTTGCCCTAACCTCACCTTTGTGCATCTGGCTAACATAGGATGTGGAGAGTCAAACATGGGTCCTTAAGCTTCACAGGCAAGTACTTTAACTACAAAGCCAGCTCACCAGCATAGCCTTTCTTTCTATTTGGATGTGCCTTTCCATTATGACGATGATTATATATTACCCAGTGCAATACTGATTAGTGTCATATCTATTACCATTGAGCTCTAGACTGCTAGCCAGTTACATATCTGTTTGCAAAGACTATTATTTCTTTCAGGCCATGTTGGATACTAAAAATCCCTAGAAAACTCAGGAGTTGGCACCATGGACTACTTCTGGCAATGGGGAAAAGCGGTGGGGCTTCTGAATTTCCAATTAGCATTTTAATCCCTTTGGTTTTAATCACAAGATAATCAGACTTTAATTGAGACTTGAATGTTATTTCCATTTGAAATTACAATACTCTATAATTGCTATGTTATGGAAACACATTTTCTTGGTTAATCTTCTCTACTCCAGCGTGTAAATAATTTTTGCTATGGTAAGAAGTCTTTGGAATGAATTGTTTTGTGCCCACCAAAATTTTTAAGTTATTTTTTTTAATTGAGAAGTTTCAGCTTAGTAGGATCTGAAAATAAGTGTGTTCAGTTTATGTAAATAATTTTTGTGGCTTTTTTCTTTTATATCTTTTATTAGTTTGAAACAAGGCTGGCCTTAAGCCCAAACTTGACATGTAGCTAAGGATTGTGTTGAACTTTTGATTCCCTTACATGCTGGAAAGTATTTGCCACTATTGTGGTTAATTTCTGGTTTCCAACCTGTCAGGATTTAGTGTCACTATAGAAACAAACCTCTGGGAATGTTTGTGAGGGATTTTCTGAGGTAGGTTAAGTAAAATGTGAAGACACCCCATAACTGTGGGTGTCATCCTTCTGTGTCCTGGAATCCTGAACTGCATAAGGATAAGGAAACAGATTCATTCATTGCTCTCTGCTTCCTTACTTAAACTGAATGTGACCAGCTGCTTCAAGATCCCATAGCCATAATTTTCCCCTAGGATGAATTATAACCTCAAACTATAAGCTAAAATCAACTTCCTTCCATAAGCTGTTTCTTTCCAGGTATTTTGTCAGAGAAGTAGGAAAAGTAACTAACTAATAAGGCCACTATTCCTGATCTATATGGTACTACGGATTGAACTCAGGGCCTTTTTATTCTAAACAATCACTGTACAAACTGAGATATGTCTCCTGTATCCCAATTACTGTTTTATATCATACTTAATAGATCTCTCTTAGTATGATGGCAGTATGACTTTATGAAGATTACATAGACGTGTGTCTGCTTTTGACAATTAAATTTAGTTTCAAGTAAAAGCTTTGACTTCGGTTATTGTGTGTTATATGTCTTTATCTCAGGTCAGTTATTCTCTTTCTTTCTTTTTTTACTTTTTTTTATTAATTAGTTTTGTATTCAGCAAATACAGTCAGTTTGGTACCATTATTGGGTTCATCCATGACCTACCCCCTCCCCTTGGTCCCTCCTTGTTGAGGTATATGGGTCATGCATTGTGGAGTTAGCCCACAGTTTTGGGTAAGATAAATGTCTCTGCATATCATGACCCAACATGATATTTCTAGGTAGGGTTTCACTCTAGTCTAGGCTGACATGGAATTCACTATGTAGTCTCAAGGTGACCTCAAACTCATGGCAATCCTCCTACCTCTGCCTCCCCAAGTGCTAGGATTAAAGGTGTGTGCCACCACACCCAGCTCAGGTCAATTCTTAAGTGGCAATGCTTACACTGAGGCACCTATTTCTACTCTTTCTTTCTATTATTATTTTTTTAAATTTTTTTTATTTATTTATTTGAGAGCGACAGACGCAGAAAGACAGATAGAGGGAGAGAGACAGAATGGGTGCGCCAGGGCTTCCAGCCTCTGCAAACGAACTCCAGATGCGTGCACCCCCATGTGCATCTGGCTAACGTGGGACCTGGGGAACCGAGCCTTGAACCGGGGTCCTTAGGCTTCACAGGCAAGCGCTTAACCGCTAAGCCATCTCTCCAGCCCTCTACTCTTTCTTTCTATCTTACCTCTTTTTGAGACAGGGTCTCTCTATTGACCTGGAATTCACCTACATAGACTATTCTGGCTAGCCAGAAGATCTCAGGTATCTTCTTGCCTCTGCTTCCTGAGTGCTTGGATTACATGCACTTACCACCACAGTCAGCTTTCTTAAATGGGTATTGGGAACTCTACTCTAGATCTTGTCCTTGTGAGAGAAGAACTTCACTGAGTTATTGCCCCCAGCCCTCAAGCTTACCTTTTTATGTGGTTATTCTTGCCTTTATGATTAATACTGATAAACTAAAGATTTCCTGAGCATGGTGTTACTTAAATACTCATCTCTGCGATAAACACATATGTAAGTTCTTAATGGGCCTCAAAGAACTCTGTCTATTATGCTCTTTCTTGGTAGGTGAGGTCTCCAAGTAGCAGAGCATACCACTGCTACTTGCTGTTGCATTATCCTTACTTGGGAACTAGCTCCTTTAATTGCAATATTAGAAAAAATGCTCTAGGGCTGGAGAGATGGCTTAGCGGTTAACTGCTTGCCTGTGAAGCCTAAGGACCCCAGTTCGAGGCTCGGTTCCCCAGGTCCCATGTTAGCCAGATGCACAAGGGGGCACATGCATCTGGAGTTCGTTTGCAGAGGCTGGAAGCCCTGGTGCACCCATTCTCTCTCTCTCCCTCTCTCTCCCTCTCTCTCTCTCTCTCTCTCTCTCTCTCTCTCTCTCTCTCTCTCTCCCTCTATCTGTCTTTCTCTCTGTGTCTGTCGCTCTCAAATAAATAAATAAAAATTAAAAAAAAAAGAAAAAATGCTCTAACCTGACAATCTAGGCAATGACCACTGGAAACTCATAGATTTTCCCATATTAAACTAGCATTGGAAGGACTTACAGAGATTTAAAATTCCACTCCATATGAAGGTTAATTTGTCTTTTCCTTTCTTTGACTTATCTTATTGTTTTAGACAGAAAAAAAAATACTATATTAGATAGAGTTCTCCAGAGAAGCAGCACAAATAGCATAAATGATAGATAGATACACAAGTAGATAGATAGGTAGGTTGGCAGGTAGATAGATGATAGATAGATAGATAGATAGATAGATGATAGATAGATAGATAGATAGATAGATAGATAGATAGATAGATAGATAGATAAGTTGATAGAAAATAGTTGATAGGCATGGTGGAACATCCCAACACTTGGGAGGCAGTGGTAAGAGGATCACCATGAGTTTGAGGTCAGCCTGGGCCAAGAAAGTGAATTCTAGGTGAGCCTTGGCTAGAGTGAGACTCTCCCTTGAAACACCAAAAAGAGACTAAGAAGGCCTAAGATATGTCCTCTTCAATCTAGAGTACCAACAAATCTGGTAGAGTAATTTACAAACTGTTTTGCAGGAAGAAATTGAAAAAGTTTGAAGATACACGTTAGAGAAGGTCCAGAATGTTGTAAGCAGAGCTTATTTGGTTCTCAAAGATTATTAGAATACCAGAATTCTTGTGGGAATGGGACCATAAAAAAGATGGTAACATAGAGTCTACTGAGAATTGAACTAGAGACAATTTGTATTATATTCCAGTAAAGAATTTCTCTGTAGTTTTCCCATGTACTGAAACAGTATGTGAGGCTGAGTTTCAGACATCAGGTACTGATTAATTTGGTGCAATTTGTTTTGTGGTAGTAGGGATTGAACACAGGATCTTATACATGATAGCAATATTATCATTTACACTCATCCCCAACCAGAAGCAATGTTAAGAATGTTAAGAAGTGTTTGGAAAAACATTCAGTCTGGCCAGACAAAAAACAAGTTGAAAATTGTGGGAAAGGAAGGTGTGGCTGTTGAAGAAATTCAGATTTTCACCCATTACAGGTTTGTGGTATAAAACTATAAACTCATTTGATAGACATTCTTTTAAGAAGGATGTGCCTTCAGGTTCCCCCAGTCACAGTTGGCCACTCAGAGAAGTATCTTCCCAGGTTCAGCTCTGCAAATACTCAGAAACTGTTGGGGTGATTGATTGTCCAAAGAGGTTTGACTACTGCTCAAGCTGGTGGCAGACTTGGTATAATTCATATAAAATTGGTTTTGAACACACGTAAATTCAAGAGTCAGTACAAAAGCTTCCACCCATACTTTTTAAGGAAGGCCTAAAAGGTCATATAATATGGATCCTGGACTTCCTATAAGAAGCACATGAGAGGGTGATACATGAAGTTGTGTGGGTGAAGTCTAAGCTGCAAAAGAGACTTAAGGATATTGGAGATGCCACTCATGTGGAATGTCTTCTAAGGATGCAACAGCAAACAAATGGAGCCAGTTCAGGAGAGGGGCCATGTAGGATACAAATCAAAAGGCAATAGTGGAGTTGATGTCCAATCCTGTTGGAATTCACATCATGACACCACATGTTCTGGATGCTGGACATGGAGGTACAAGATTTATTTTTTCCCCTGCTGTGCTTAGGTTTTGGTCCTGCTCTGAAACCACTCCTCCTTTCTATGCTTCATTCTCTCCCTTTTAGAATGGGACTGTTTATATCATTGTATCATGGTAATATGCAGTTTTTACTTTTTGTGGTCACACAGTTAAGAGATTATCTTAAACCCCAGTAGAGACTTTGAACATTTGAACTACTGTGGGATCATCAAGACTATGGAGACTCTAAGAGATGTACTATGCCATGACAAGTGTGGCTTTGACTTGTTTAGGCAACTCAAGGATTAGAAAGAAAAACAGACAGATACAATGAATCAAGTGAAAGATGGAATCAGGTGGTCTGCAAGCTCTTATGGACACGTGGCAACACTGCCTAACCAGCATTGCTTTATTTTATACATACTCTGAAAAGCTTTGACAACAACTTTCTCTTATCAAATATAGAAAAAACATGGAAATGGGAGAAAAGGTCAGACGATGTAGGGATGAGACAGCTGCAGACTGTTTTTCTGCACATACTGTCTTCTGCTCAAGGTCAGGCCAATACAAACAGTCCAATAGGAGGCATTAAGGAGGGGCGGGACCTCACTCTACTCTCTGCAGTTCAACTGGAGGTAGACATGGCTATGCCTATGGCAATGGGTTTTACTGGTTGTGGCTCTCTATAGTACTGGATATATCTGCATTATGAGATAATATTGGACTTTTGAGGGCTCAGGGTGAAGTGGTATAGTGTTACGGCTTAAAGTGATAAATTTCAAGTTCACATGGACAAGAACTAGACTTATGACTGTTAATCTTCATTTCAAACTAGACTGGAGTTAAAACCACCTAGGTCCACCCTGAGACTACATAGTGAGGTCAGCTTGAGCTAGAGTGAAACCCTACATCGAAAAAAAAAAAAAAAGAAAGAAAACAAAAATCACTTAGGTTATTGTTAAGTATACCTTTGGGTACATCTATGAGCACATTTCTAGAGGAAATAAAATTTGAGGGGAAGACTTATCCTTAATGTGGGTGGCACCATCTCCATAGTCTGGGGGTCTGGATAGAATAAAAGGGGAGAATGAGAGAGATACCCAACTCCAGAATTCTCTACCTTCTCTAATTCCTGTCCTGATATGTTGTGAATTATTCTATTCTCCCATGCTTTCTCTGCCATGATGAACTGACGCCTTAGATACCATGAGCCAAAATAAACAATTTATCACTTAAATTTTCTTTTATTAAATATTGTGTTTATTTATTTTCAAACAGAGTGTGAAAGCCAGACAGAGAAATAGACAGAGAGAGAATATGCACATGTCAGACCTCAAGCCATTGCAAACAATCTCTAGATACATGTGCCGCGTTGTACATCTAGCATTACATGAGTATTAGGGAATAAAACCTGAGTTGTTAGGGCTGGAAGGCAAGCACCTTAACCACTGAGCAATCTCTCCAGCCCTAAATTTTCTTATGTTAGGTATTTCCTCACAGTAATGCAGAAGTTACTATATGCACGTTCTTTGCTTTTTGTTGTTGCTGTTCAGTGGGCATCTTCAATAAATTGAATGGTCCTTGCCCATACTAGTGAGAGTTCATCTATTGTATGACACAGACCTCTATGAACAACAACTATTGCCACCTTCATTAGAAGTACTTGCAACTGCATACAAAAGATTCTCCAAACTTCTGGTCAATGTGGCAGCCTCCTAACTATGCTTCAGCTCCTGTGGTAACATCAGGCAAGAACTATGGGGCTCCAGTATGTATGAGGAGATATTAGCAGACTTCTACTTGGAGGACATGGGACAGCACAGTTGGAAATCTCTTGATTACTACACTCTCAGGTAGTCTACTAGACCCTCAGCTTCTTCTCACATCTCACCACAGTTGGCATGATAGCCCTTGTCTTGTTGACCAGGTTCACTGCTGCATTGTCCTCAGGTTCCCCTGAGTGCTTAATGAGCTGACCCACAGGTTTCCCTGATTGGGCCCATAGATCTGCATGTGCATGTCACTGTCTTGGCACACAGTGAGCTGGGCTGTAGGCTCACCTGAGTGCACCCCTTGGCCAGCATGCATGATCCTGTCTCACTACTCTAGTTTGTAGCCCTACCACACCCTGTGCTATTTGTAGGTACCCTGTGTGTGTCCCTGCCAACTCCTCTATCAGGCTTGGTCTGTGGGGCCCAGCAACACCTACCGCCTCTTTATTGCCCTGCTCCCTTCCCAGTGACTACTTGGGGCATAACCTCAGTTGCAGAAGGAGAGTACAGGAATATCTGGCAACCACCTGCCAGGAGGAACCAGTGAGTCCTGCATAACCTGCCCATCTGGGTATAGTAGGGGAGCAAGGGCAAGTGCAATGGTCCTGATCCACAGGCAAGGCACAGCTAAGACCAGGTGGAAGAGATTACAGACCTCCAACTACACCTTTGGCATTAAGCACCAGCCCAGAACTGCTAGTGCACTTACATCCTCCACAACCTGTGCATCCCTAAATATAATGCATTGACATGTCTATTCTATTCAAACACAACGCATAACAGTCACTAAAGACACTACAATGGAAAAGTCTTGCTTCCTCCTTAAATAATAATACTCCCACATGGTGATGGGTAAACCCCAAGGTGAAAAAAAAAAAGAAAAGAAAAAAAAATAACATGGAACAATAAACTGAGAGATCTCTAACAAGGTTACCTAGTCCTGCAATGGAAGACTCCAGTGAAAACAGAGGAGAGAACAGGAATAGATTTACAAAATAAAAACACAATAAGATATATTAATCTGACCAAGAAAATTGTATAACTGGAAGCAAATCAACAACAACAACAAAAAAAACCCTAACTACTGCATAAATGAAACGAACAGATAGCTTCACGAGGCTTACCTCAATTGATGAAAACCAGAGAGACATCAAGAGATAAATGAACTGAAGGTGAGACAAAACAATAGAAGATCTCAATAACTGGTTGGTTAACCTAAATGAAGAGATGAGGAAATATAAGAATGAATTACAAGAAGCATTAAGAAAATCAAAACATGACCTATAATTGGAACTTGACCAAGTGATAGATACTATACAGAAAAAAGGCAATGGAAAATATAAACCAAATAGAGTTTGTAAAAACCTCACTAGTAACTCTCACTAACAGAGTTAATCATATGGAGGACAGAACCTCAGAGCTGGAGAACAAGTCAGAAGAAACCATTCAGGAGTCCAGAAAAATTATAAGTTCAAAAACTGTTGTGAACAGAACAAGAGGGAACTGGCGGATACCCAAAAATGGCCTGACATCCAGATCATGAGTATACTGAAGGGGAAGAAATTCAGACCAAAGGCATGGACAACTTATTCAGCAGTTATTGAAGAAAAGTTTCCCACTCTCTCAAAAGAGAGACCCACCCAAATACAATAAACTAAAATAACTACAAACATACTGGACCAAAGAAGAAACTCTCCAAGGCACATCATAGTTAAAACTCTAAACAACAAAACAAACAGAAAGTGCTAGTAGCAGCAAGAGAGAAATGATGCATTACATACAATGCAATCCCATCAGAATTATCTCAGATTTCTCAACAGAAACCTTGAAAGGCAGAAGGGTCTGAAATGGTGTACTTCAAAGTCTAAAATTTTATGGATTCCAATGCAAACTATTGTACCCAGGGAAAGTATCCCTCATAATAGATAGTGAAAGGATAAATTTCCATGAAAATATACAGCTCTACAATTATATGAACACAAAGCCAAATGTACAGAGACTACTTCAGGAAATACTCTACACAGAAGAGTTAAACTGTTTTTATTTTTCAGAAAGTAGTGACACCCAAGGAGATAAACCACCCCTCACACTTCAGCCAAAGCCCAGGAATTAGTGAGATGTACAAGAGTGCTGCTTCCATGATGAACCTGATTATCAGTGCCAGTCTGAAGCAGACAGACATTGAGGATATACAATACATACCAAAGCAAAAATTCAGAAGCTCCTGAGAGCTTATCACTGAAGTAAACTTAAAACATACCCACCATGGCTCAGGACATTTTGAAAAGAGGATGCAGAAAGATTGTAAGAGCCACAGGTTGGGGCATCATACCTAGTAACATTCTCTTCCTTCCCATGATTGCTGCTCTTACAACTCATAACCCACAACCCCATGGAGCATAGCAGTAACCCCACTGAGGAGGGCCCTAATTGGAATGTGGGCAAGGATGAGGGAAATAATGGTACCAACATATGATGAGTCCATACAAAGTATTGTAATAATAATAATAATAATAATAATAGTAATAATAATAGATTGTTCAGATTGGACATGATGATGTTACCCTATAGATATAGAAAGGCTGGGAATATAGACCTTCACCCAAGATCTCAGGTAAATCCTGTGCCAGCCATACCCAATGATGCATGAGGTCTTCTAGCCTCACAGAAGATGACAGATCAAGGGATAAGAAGCACCATATATCTGACCATAGGGAGGATGTTATCCATGTTGGATGAGACTTTCTTCTTTTAAATGTTATTTATTTAAAAGAGTGAGAGAGAAAGAAGGAGAGAGAGAGAGAGAGAGAGAGAGAGAGAGAGAGAGAGAGAGAGAGAGAGAGAGAATGGGCGTACTAGGGCTCCAGCCACTGCAAATGAACTCCAGTGGCACGTGCCATCATGTGCATATGGCCTACATGGGTCTTGGAAATCAAACCGAGGTCTTTTGGCTTTGCAGGCAAATTCCTTAACTACTAAGACATCTCTCCAGCACTTGGATGTAACTTTTCAATGTACATGCTTTGGTGTCTCCATGTTCCTGTAGTAACCCACTGACCAATCTCTAGCAGAAAGCCTAATAAATTCAATAGGTTGCCAAGGTAATCTCTGGTGGAAATATCCAGTAGTTTGTTGGGTGTGCCCTACCCCAATTCAATGGTATTTCTATAGCATATTAAAACTGTATACCAAACCAAATACCATATAGGGCAATAGTAAAATACTAAAAGCCAAGTGAAGAGGCCTCAGAAATGGTTATAGTAAATATAATTATCAATTAGTTAGTACATTATTCAAACAATGTATTAACATGGGTTAGTTTTATTACACTGGGGGGGAGTGTAGAAAGTAATGAATAATAAAACTTCCCAAGAAATGCAATAAATATAGCTTTAAATATATTATTCATATGCTACTTTTAAAACTGCCAACTATCTTTAGCCATTATCTCATTCCCTTATCTTTAATACTGTTTTGGACTACAGAATTTAAAGCAGTAATTTCACTATACTAACACACTCCCAAATCCTTTATACTGGTAAGTCTAAACCACAGATAAAGCCTGAATTGTTGCACAGCTTTAACTAGTAAATTGTTTTAGCTTATAAATTGATTTGAACTACAAAGAGAGGAAAGGATATATTTCCTCTGTAGCCATCAAGACATCTGCAGACATCTCTGGAACATTGCTCTGAGTCTGTCTCCATTCATTGCTTTTGTGTTTCTCAGAAAGATCAACTATGTGTTGCATCTGCTACAATTTCTGTACTAATCATCATTCAAATACAAGAAGGAATATCAGTCACCTTAATCTTAACATCTAGACGGACCCAGAAAGAGACACTCATGTGAAAGACATAGTATCCTGAACCATTTAGATGAAGTAACACATTCTCTTGCCATTCTCTCTATGCTGAAAGCCATTTCATAAGATATATTATTTTCATGATATAAAGGGAAGAGAAAGGAAGAGAGGGGGTACTTAGTAGGATGGTATTGGACACATGTAAGTAAGAATAGATCAATGGGGGTGAAAAGGCCCAAAGTGAGGTCAGGAGAAGAGACTGAGTAAAGGAAAGGAGGGCTAATCAAAATCTAAGAGGATATAAATAAATCATATGGAAACCTACTTTTTTGGACAATGGAACACTCAGGAGCCATAGATTGTTGCTAGAAAATTTTCAGTGCCAGGGATGGGAAAACTTCCAGTGAATTGTTGGCCAGGAAGGTCCCTGATGCCCCCAAAACGTTATAGGCAATTGTTGAGGTTCTTGGTTTCCCACCAGGAATAGATGGTAAGACCTTATTGCTGAAGACTCCCCATACTTGGGCTGCAAGGCCACTGAGAAATCCTGCTCGAACTGAGCTGATAACCCCCTCCATGTAGACCAGCTGATAGAAAGCTGGAAGAAGCCATGCCATTCTGCAGTGGGAGAAAGAGAAATAACCAGTGAAGATACTCAATAGTAGACACTGCAAGCCTTATATTTGGCCAGCCCGGCCAAATGAGTCAATGGGTGCAATAGTGGCATGTCTATAATGGTAAAAACCAACTTCCCTCTAATTGGACTGGAGGCCCATTCCATGGGATGGAATACATCCCTGATACTGAAAACTTAAAACAGGGGTAGTCATGAGCCCTAGGGATGTAATGTCTGCTGCTGTCTGGCTAAACGTATATACTATGCTTATCAAACTGCCCAGTAAGCACTTCTCTTAATGTTCATACCCGCATATTAATGCTACTCTCACTTTTGGTAAAAAATCTTCTCTTTTCAGATGGCAGTGACCTTTGGACAACTCAGAAGGTATCATGATGCTGGAAAGAAGTGACCAGACTGCTCAATACTGCAATATCTCTATCACACCTTCCAAGGGTCAGAGTCTATTGTGGAAGAGGTGGCAGAAAGAATGTAAGAGCCAAAGGAAGGGTAGGACTCCTTACAATGTGTTCCCCCCAGACACAAAATGGCCTGGATATCCATGACCCCACAGTGCCTGACACTACCTACACAAGACCATCATAATAGGAAAATATTATGACATCAAAATAAAAGAGAAACTGATTGAGAGGGGAAGGGGATATGATGGAGAATGGAATTTCAAAGGGGAAAGTGGGGAGAGGGAGGGCATTACCATGGGATATTTTTTATAATTATGGAAGTTGTTAATAAAAAATCATTTAATGCCAAAATATACATTTTTAAGATATATTCTTTTCTGTGGTTTCAAAATGTTTCCTGCTCTACTGGTGCTTAACACTCCCTCTGAGCTTATACTCTTAGGTTAGGCTCTCTGCAGTTTAGCCAGTCTTAGCTGATTTACCCCCATGGAGCTTTGAGAACTGAGAGATTGGGTAACTCCTTTCCTTTCAATAGGCTCGCATAAAATTATTCATGGGAAACCTAGGGGGCCATATATGTAATGTGAACCTTTTGACTGTTTGCTTAATGATCAAACATCTCAAGTAAATTTTGTTTGTGGATGATTGATGTTAAATTTATGAATTTATGCATTGAATTTTTTGAAAACCATCTGAATACCTGATATATCATATCACACATTAAGATATCTTTATACTTTAGATATTATTTTATAGGCAATCAAGCACTTGTTTGGTTTTGAAAATGTCATTGGTCCCTTCAAGGATCACAACTCTTTCACTGAAAACTTTCAGAAAGTCATAAGCTGAATGACTGTTAGGAACATCCCCAAACTAATCGAAGATGTCTTGAGATGAAATGTGAAAAAAGGTAAATGGGGAAGTTTTCTATGGGCTGATAGTTTTAGAAAACTCATACTATGTTATCACTTCTGGAGTATCCTGAGCATGATAGCATCTCAAAAGTTCTGGGAAGTTTTGTAATTAAAACAAAACTGGAAACTACAGTTTATTCAACTTTCTTTAAATTGACTTACTCTAAAATGGTTTGACTTTTGGTGGTGTGTAAGGGTGTGTATATACACATGTGCATTGCCAAATATTATCTTATAATCCTTATCTTTGGAAGTTCTGGTATAAACACCAGTCCACATCTGATTAAAGTACATATTGATGCCCTGAAACATCTCAGCAAAATAGTTTTTGCCTTCTCTCCCTCCGTCACCCCCTTGCAAGTCCTCAAACTTGCTTTTATCTGAGTACTATTATTAAATTTTATATTTCAGCCTCCCATATGAGCTCTAGGGTCCAGCTCCCACCCTCCAGTGAGACTTAGGAGTCCTAGGATAAATTTCAAGCTGGGGCCCCCTCCTTTACTTTTCAAGTAGGTTTTCCAGTTACCCTGTATATGGAAAACAACCCTGCGTTCTTTTCTCCCTAAATAACTTCAGTATTTTCTTTAACAGATTCCAATTTACTAAAGAGACAAATTTCAGACTCTTTTGGGAGGCAAGGCAAGGTGTTAGACTGACACATAAGGGGCCCACCCATGCCAGAATTAAAGATGTTCCACAGAGTTACACCTTAGTTATCAACCACAGGAGGACCTTGATATTAGTAGCAATATGAAATGGGCCCTCACATCCCACTAGGAACCTCAAAAAAGTGGTGGTCTTGATGGGAGGGGAGTTGACCACAGTTTAACAGATGTAATATCCCAAGAACTACCTAGCATTTCCATGAGGATGAACAATCACCCAAGTTATAAAAAGAAAATTCTATATAATCAAAGTCTGCCCGCCCTAAGTTGAGTTCAAGAAATTCATCAACACATGAATTGATTGGTACACAACAAATATTGTTCTTTTATCACCCTTTAAGTACTTATGGGAAAAAAAAAAAAGAGATGGACAAGGCTTTTAGAAAAAGGATGGTGAAGGTGGCCTTAGTCTGAGTCAACAAACTTGAATGCTTCAGCTAAAGCTACTCACATATGACTTCTTTTCCTTAGGATTTTGTGTTTTATTGTTAGCATCCTACCCACACTTTTGCCTGCAATCATCAAAAAACAGGTATCATGGCTCAGAGACAGAAACATTAGGACAGGTTAACAGGGAGATCAAAAGTGAGGAGGGATGATGGCACTGGTAAACCTTGACAAAAGGAAAAAAAAAAAAAAGAGCTCAGGAATGAGGAAGACAATGAAACCAGAATGGGAAACATCATATGCTGCTACTCCAGATCTGGCACCTGACACCTAAGATGGAATTTTCTGTGTTCAAAAGGACTTGGGGAATTACATTTCAGGTATGCCATTTGCTTCTGTTGCAGAATCTGACACCCCCAACTACCACAACCAAAAGCCAGCAGCTTTCTTTTACAGCCATCCCAAACTCCTAGATTCTTTAAAATCTTGAAATCTCTACAATGACTTAGGGTTCAGTTAATCTTCTCAGCTTCACGCAATGGCTTCACAAGGTCTCCCCACAAGGATTTCAGGCAGCTTCACACAACCTAGCCTCAGTGACCAATTACAGAGACAGCATGCACTTCATGACCTTCTTGTTCCTGCATATTAATGCTTCCAAAACTAGTCCCATGTGGGTGACACTGTCAAATTTGTTTATCAAATGGGGTATGAAGCTCGGCAAGGATCAGGAAACTCCTTCAGCATTCTTCCTTTGGGCTCCCTTCTTTTAGAATAAAAAAACCAAAAATAAAAACAAAAACAAAAAAAAAAATCAGCACTCCCCATATTGTCCCAATGCAGAGCAGCTGGCCCATCCTCAATTGTGGTAATCTCTTAAACAATTACAGCTGAATCACTTGCAGGCTTCTGGGACCCAAACTTGTCCATATTACTTTCTGTGCCAAACTTTAAATTTTTTGTGTCCTTCTGCTAAACATACCAATGCATTACTACTAAATCCAACATGCTCAATTTCAGAGGACATGACTGAATGCAGCCAGCTTCTCTGACCGAACATAAACACAGAAAAAAATCTAGCCCAGTTTCTGACAGAGCCTTCTTTCCCCTCTGAAAGCTAATAAGCCAATCTTCCAGAGTCTAGACGTCTCTCTGCATTTTGATTTATTTTTAATTCTCACCAGAATGGCCATCAAGTTCTGCATACAGGATTGTAAAGATTCTCAATTCCAAATTTCAAATCCTTCCATATTTATCCCACAAGACAATTCTACCCGGTCAGGTCTATAGTAGCAAGTGGCCACACTTCTCAGTACAAATCTTCTGTAGCAGTTATCTTCTCATTTCTGGGACAAAACACATAACCAGAAGCAGCTTATGAGAGGAAAGGGTGTGTCTCAAGCTTCTACTTTCAAGTGAAAGCATCATTATGGTGGGGAAGTCATGGCAAGAGAAGTCAGCTGTGTGCTACATCTCCTCATCAGCATGGAGGAAGTAGAAAGACTAAGCCCTCTGTGGACAGTGGGGATTGGTCACTAGGTTGGTCCCAATACCCTAAGGCCCTCCCCCAGTGATCTACCTCTTCTAGAATGGCCCCACCTCCCAAAGATTCCAACAGCTGGCCTTAGGTATGAGGCTTAATCACAAATGCATGAGGCCAAGGAGGACACATTGTATTTAACTCATTGCACATATGTTCATTGGAAGGCTCTATGTTAGGAGTGAAGATGGTAAGAATGAAAGATAAAACTATCATGAATAGAAGTTGAGACATGAAGAGTAGTTCTCATATAAATAAAAAGAAGGTAAGATTTCTGTTCATCTCATTTAAATGGCAAAAAGAAAAGGCAAAGAGGAGGAGAAAGATGGGGTTGGTGACTCAAGCCTTTACCTCTGTACCTTGGGAGGCTGAGGTAGGAGGATTGCCATGAGTTCGAGGCTAGCTTCCGCTAGAGAGTGAGTTCCAAGCTAAGTATGGGTTACGGTGAGATTTTGCCTTGGCTATATTGGGAAATTTTAAGTCCCTGGGTAAAGAGAAAGTTAAATGAGGCTGAATGGTGGGCTGGTTAAAGTTATGGAAGTGGTGAACTAATGCAGCCAGGCTCTAAGCTGTGAATGGAATTTAATAGAAATGAAAACTTCAGGCTTGTGGGATGGCATATCAGACAAGGCACTTGCCTGAAATGCCAACAGACCCAGGATCGATTCCCCAGGAGCCACATAAGCCAAATGCACAAGGTGGTGCATGCATCTAGAGTTCGTTTGCTGTTGTTGGGGGCTCTGGTGCAACAATTCTTCCCATTTTACCTCTGCCTACCTCTATCTGTATTTCTCTCTTCAATAAATAAAGTAAAATAAACGTTACAAAAATAACCTCATCCTGAAATGGACAATTGGTTTTATGGTTCTGTCTCAGCATGGTCAAAACAACTAGAAATCAGATGAGGTGGTATGTGCTTATAATATCAGACCCTGACAGGCTGAAGTTTCAAGGCAGCCTAAG
The DNA here is from genome assembly GCF_020740685.1 of Jaculus jaculus. NCBI lineage: Eukaryota > Metazoa > Chordata > Mammalia > Rodentia > Dipodidae > Jaculus > Jaculus jaculus. Next base: position 20,899,469 of record NC_059125.1, on the reverse strand, counting down.
TTGCATATCTGGTCGAGGACACAGCGGCCGACCGAGTGAGGTCCTCCTCAAGAAAAGTCTAAGCATTTTGACCTCTACATAGTCACTATAGTGGATTGACTGTAAATGTCCTCCATATCCTCAGGCATTTCTGATTAACCTTCCAACTTAGTCGCATTTTTCAGAGGTGGACCCCTGGAGAAGGTATATGCCTAGGGGTGGGACATGGGGTTTAGAAGTCTAGCTTACTGTATGCTCTGAGCCAGCGTCTGCTTGCTGTCTCTGCTATGGATATGTAAAGTGAGCCAGCTGCCTCTGCCAGGAATAATCTTCCCCTTGAAACTGTAAGCCAGAAGTAAATCCTTTCCTCCCTTAAACTGTGTTTTATCTGGTATTTTGTCCATGCAGCAAAAAGGTAGCGACAACACACAAAGAGTAAAAACTGATGCCCTAAAGATAATACATTGCATATGTTTTCTCACTTAGGGAATATCTTGTGGGTTTGCAGTTTCTTTGCTTTGTGGCTAGAAAATGTAATCAGCCTCACAAGTCTAGTTATTAGCATCACTGGCACTAGAATCCCAAGTTCAATTATCATTCAGCCCAAACAGTTCACTGAACTCCCCCCATGTTCCTTATTTAAGATTTCCTCATACCACCTTCAAATATATCATTGGCCTTATGGAATATGATATTATATTCCTTTTAGTATTAATAAAATATATATCTTCCCTTCACATGATTTTAGAGATATTAAAGATATTGTAATCCCAAGGAATTGAGGTATAATACGTAGACAGCTAATTAAAGGTATTGTTGTAAATAAAAATTTCAATACAGAGATAAATATGATACACATCCCAACCTTATGACATACATTTATAACTCAAGTGATCTCAAACCTCGAAGCCACCTAATCTGCCTATATAGATCATGAAAGAGGTAAGTAAAATAAACAGGAGAAAAAAAATTCGCAGTGGAAAAAGGAGACTTTTCTTGACCTCTGTGTTTTTCTTTTATCTGTGTCATGCTTTAGGGTACCCTCCTTTTGATTACATGTACGACTGATCTTTGATCTCTGAATCTTTCATTATTTCCTCATACACTTTGGTCTTTTTTTGGATGGTTTTTGGAGATAGGGTCTCACTCTAGCCCGGGCTGACCTGGAATTCACTCTGTCATCTCATGCTGGCCTTGAATTCACTGCCATCCTCCTACCTCAGCCCCTTTAGTGCTGGGATTAAAGGTGTGTACCACCAAGCCCGGCTCTCTTTGGCCTTTTATTCAAAAAGGGTCTTTTTGTTCTTATGGGTTTCCTTCCATGTGTGGGTGTCTCTCTATCTTTCCTCATTCATTCCAACTGAATGAGGATCATCCTCGTCTAGCTCGACTCCTTCAGCTAGTTTCCTCCATGGATCCTCGATCCCCTAAGTCAATCTCCTGATTTATCATCTCTTCTTGAATAAATTCAGTAGTTCATTGGAAAACACAGTGGTAGTTGGAAAGGAGGATGCATCACTGTATTGTCATCCCTGTCCTATCTTGTTGGGCTTCCTGCCTTGCACAGAAATATCCTTATCATATGTCATTCCCTGAATACGGACCTGTAAGTATGTTGTAGGAGAATATTATAAGGGAGGTACATTTTCCACGAAGGCTTTAAGAAACGGGAGGAAAAGGAAAACCGTGAATGAATTTTGATAATACACAAACTCATGCTCAAAATAATGAGCCATGGGGAGATCTCCCCAGAACTGTTGTCAGAAACAGAATGCCCTAGGCAGGGCAGTCATGCTCTGCATTCTTCCTTGTACTGAGAGAGGACATTGGCCTAAGGGAGTAACTCAGTTTGGCAGAGATGAATGCCTAAGTTTCTTAGATAAGCAAAGAGGCCCCATAATATCAACTAATTGGGAAAGAACTATAATGTCTCCTAGAGCACTGATTCAGCTGAGCCTGAGGTAGAAAGTGGGGGAGAAGACAGGGCAACAGATGCTGGTTATATTCAAGGTACAAGACACCCATGTATAAAATTTCTCATTGATACATATAATTTATTTTAATATATTCATTGAAAAGAAGGAAAAATGTATTTAAAATGTTTGATCAGGATTCTAATGTTATTTCATTTCCATTTTCATTGTCATGCTGTTTAAATCAGAAGTTGTTCTTTTTATTATTATTATCAATATTGTTACTACTATCACTAGAATATATTACACAAATATTCTAGTCTTCTATACCCTAAGGCTGCTTTCCCTGAGGGTTCACCTCAGTGGGGTCATTGGCTTTCACCCAGTGGTAATTCAGACCTCAGTCCATCTAAGCAAAAGTTCTTCTAGTTTTATTTGTGTTCAATAAGGCTGTGCGTTCTGTGGCATCTCCTAGGTAAAATTGTAAGGAAAAAAATTCCCAGATGAATGGGTAGTAAGGGATCAGGTCAAAATATTCACATGTGTAGGTACCTCAGGGCTAACAAACCCATAAAAGTAAGGTAGAGCCACAAAGACAGTGAACTCAACACATAGCTTCCATATCTTACACAAAGAATCCTTCACTTCTCCATGTAGAGCATTAGCCTAAGGATCCATGTTTGACTCTCCAGATCCCATGTGAGCTAGAAAATGGGAGGCAAACGCAAGGTCACACATGCCCACTAGATGGCACAAGCATCTGGGGTTCAATTGCAGTGCCTGAGGCCCTAGTACACCTATTCTTTTCCTCTATTTCTCTAAAATAAAAGAAAAAAATTAAAGATTTATAGGGTCTTTTTTCATGTGCCCAATATCACAGGGCTAATGAGTGGTGGTTGAGTCAACCTCACACTGTTCTGTTCCTCATAACATGAAGCACATGCTGGAGCTCTTACCTCTGTTCTCTTCCTTTCTCCCCTCTTACAATTATTATTATTATTATTATTATTATTTTGACGTAGGGTATCAGTCTGTACTCTATGCTGACCTGATGTTCACTATGTAGTCACAGGCTAGTCTTGAATTCACAGTGATCCTCCTACCTCCAGCTCCTGAATGCTGGAATTAAAGGTGTGTAACAACAGGTGAGAGGGAGAGAGACAGAAAGAGAGAGATGGAGAGAGTCAGAATGGGCATGTCATGGCTCCTGGGCCACTAGCCTCTTCAATCAAAATCCAGACAGATGTGCATCTGACTTTACGTGAATACTTCTGAATTTAACTCTGGTTATTAGGCTTTGCAAGCAAGTAGCTTAACACCTGGGCCATCTCTCTATTCCATCTCTATTATCTTTTAAATACTCCTAATTGTATCTTAATTGATGCAAAGAATGACAATGTCCTCAGGCAGTGGGTTGGACTACATGGCGGGAGCAAGACATATAGCAAAATATATTAAATGTGTAAATACTGACCTTTTGGGATACTATGTATGTGTGATAATTTACAAGCTGTGTAACTTTGTTGCAGTTCTGTTCTTGTTGCAAGGCAAAACCCCTGACCCAAAGAAGGTTATGGGAAGAAAGTTTGTATTTCAGGCTTAGAGATCCCATGAGAAGTTTTATAATGGCAGAAGATGCTGTCTCACTGCATCCACAGCAGACAGACAACAGCCATAAACAGCAAGCATGAGCTGACTCTGAAGCCTTAGGGCTGGACTCAAGATTTCCGCAAGTGACACACCCTCTTCATTTCTCCTCTAGGACTCTGCCTGCTGGAGCCATAAGTAGGAAACTTAATTGAAAAACCTGAGACTATGGGACAACATTCATTCAAACCCCAACAAACTTCAAAGTATAAGCCATGACAGAGCACAGACTAAAGTCAATCAAGAAAACTTAATGCAAAGAGTTTTATGTGTCATTGACATATGAGGAAAAGGACAATGTAAAGAGAGAAAAGGGGGCATGATCTAATGTTACCCATGAGATATCAAGGCAGGAAGGTTTATGTTCAGTGGACCAAACTATGTGCAGGTGTTGACTGAGGCTAGGCCTCTTCAGTGAGTACACTGAGGAAGCTCAGGCTCTCACCCATACTGACCCCTGAACAGTGGAGCTCCTTATCAACTTTCTCTTGCTGTCAATCTTCAGAGTTTTTCCCTGACCAGAAGAAACACAAATGGCTAAGAAATATCTTTAAAAAGTGATTATCATCTACAGCTCTCAAGCTGCCCTGAGATTCCATTGCACTCCAGTCATAATCTCTCGAACAACAACAACAAAAACAAAAAGACAGCAAATCCTGGTAAGGAGGTGAAGAAAGATGAACCCTTATTCACTGTTTCTGGGGATGTAAAGTGATAGTCTCTGTGGTGATTTGAATAGATGGCCCCGAATACATCCAGTTTTTGGTTTGTAGTTTGCTTCTGCAGCCACCTGGATGGAGGCAATGTCACTGGGTGCATCTTAAGGTGTGGTGGTGGGTTTCAGATTTCAATCTAACATAGGCAAAGTGTGCCTAGCCGGAGTACCTGAAGTGTGCTGTGGCTTTCAACCTTTAGGCTTGTACTTGTCTCTCTCTCTGCTTTGTCCTGTGAAGGCAGGCCAGCTTCTTCTGCCACTTGTGAAACTTCCCCTGGATCCGTAAGTGTCAATTAATATACCTTCCTCCATCCCTCTGCCTGGTCTCCAAGTTCATCTCAATGAATCTGAAACTGTCTGCTACAGAACTTGTTAGCGAGGAGTGGACTGAGATGAACCTGACCATGTGGATGTTGATCTTTTGGAACCTTTGTTTTGGAGGAATAGGCATGGACTTGGTGATTGCAACTGAAGATGCCTCCTGGAGTGGTAAGCCAAGTTTTATGCACTATTCTGATGAGAGTATGAGAATGTTAAGTGCAGATATTGTTGAACTTCGAGGACTGGCTTATGAGCTTTCTAAGGGGAAGTAAAGACTGCAGAGGACTTTGTTGGAACTGGGCTACTGGCATAAGGGCTGGCTGCATCCTGCTGCTGAGGCCCAGAGAGTTTGATCAAGGTTACATTTGTTATGAACTGATGTGCTTGGCTAGAGATATCGGACTGAGAGATTTAAGATTTTTAAGCTGGAAAACATTAAGCAAGTTCAATTTGCTGGCACAGAGACTGGTTTTATGTTACTAAAGCTGCTATTGTCAACATATTAGCAATCTTAAGGAAGATGGTCCAATTGATTTACATTAAAACAATGAAAACTATGCCCGAGGAAAGACTCTCCAAGAAATGCAAACTATTTTGGAAAGAGATGACTGGAGAAGGAACCTGCTTTTCAAGGTCAGGGTTTATTTTTGTCCCCGAATTAACAATATGGATGTGTCCTTCACACCTGGTATTGGATTCAGAAGCATGGAAGATGTGAGGAGTGGTCATGAATTGCACACAGTTCCAGAAGCTGCTTCTGAGATGCGGCATGAGGCAGGGCATGATGCCCTGATAGGCTGAAAGAGCCTTTGGTAGATGGACTGTGGTTTGCATGGAGACCTCAAGATATTTTGGATATACCAGGACTATGCAAGTGCTACCATAGTGCGCACTCTTGAGCTGAGATGGAAGTGTTCCCTGGCTATTGTGTCCAGCTGGACGGGCAGAATTGGAAAATCTGGAGACTGTCAGTCTTTGGTTGTATTAGACTTGAACTGCAGAAGATTGATGTTTGTTTGATGGTGGTTGAGTTTGCATTGTTTTAGTCCCTCCTCGCTATGGCTTATACCAGTTGAAAATGTTTAATCTGTGCCTTTATATGCTAGAAAAATGTTCAACTTGTTTGATTTTTACAGGTCTTAATATCTTTGATTGTTCAAGACAGTGCAGACCTTTGAAAGTGAACTGAGTACAATTTACAATGTGTGATGGTTATAAATCCATTGGTGGGCCAGGGGTGAAATGTGGTGGTTTGAATAGATGGCCCCCAGTATATTCAGTTTTTGTGTGTAGTTTGCATCTGTAGTCACCTGGCTGGAAAAACCTGAGACTATGGAGCCACTTACATTCAAGCCCCAACAAACTTCAAATGATAAGCAATCACAGAGCAGAAACTAAGGTCAATCAAGAAAAATTAATGCAAGGAATTTTATGTGCCATTGACATAAGAGGAAAAGGGCAATGTAAAGAGAGAAAAGAGGTCATGAAGGGGCATGATCTACTGTTACTCATGAGCTATCAAGACATGCAGGTTTTTATTCAGTGGATCAATCTATGTGCAGGTGTTGACTGAGGCTAGGCCTCTTCAGTGAGTACACTGAGGAAGCTCAGGCTCTCACCTATACTGACCCCTGAAATTTGGAGCTCCTTATCAACTCTCTGTTGCTGTAAATCTTCAGAATCTTCCTCTGACCAGAGGAAATACAAATGATTAAGAAATATCTTTAAAATTTGATTGTCGGGCTGGAGAGATGGCTTAGTGGTTAAGCGCTTGCCTGTGAAGCCTAAGGACCATGGTATGAGGCTCGATTCCCCAGGGCCCACATTGGCCAGATGCACAAGGGGGCGCACGCATCTGGAGTTTGTTTGCAGTTGCTGGAGGCCCTGGCATGCCCATTCTGTCTCTCTCTCTCTCTCTCTCTCTCTCTCTCTCTATCTGCATCTTCCTCTCTGTCTATCGCTCTCAAATAAAATAAAAAAAAAATCAAAAGAATTTTTTTAAAAGTGATTATCATCTACAGCTATTAAGCCACCCTGAGATTCCATTGCACTCCAGTCATAATCTCTAGAATAAAGAAAAGTGACAACAAATGCTGGTGAGGATGTGAAGAACGATGAACCCTTATTCACTGTTTCTGGGGAGGAAAAGCGATAGTCACAGTGAACGAATATATAGACATTTCTCAAAGTACCTAGCTATACCACTCTTGGGCACACACCCTAAGGACTCTACACTCTACTTCAGGGATAAATGTTTACTTCTGCTCAACTCAGAATAGGTAGGAAAGGTAATCAGCCCAGATGACCATAAACTGAAGAACTGGATTATGAATGTGACATGCATATACACAATGAGGTTTTATTCATGTACAAAGGCAAACAAAATTAGGAAATTTAAAAGAAATGGCTGAAAGTAGAAGAGATCATACTAAGGTAACACAGGTTCAGAAACACAAACAGCTCATGTTCTCTCACCTATGTAGTGCTTCTCTTAAAATTTCTGCATTACTATCAATAACGGGAAGTGAGTGTTGGTAGAACAATAAAGGTACAAAGAAGACAGGGAGATGACTTGTAGGGGGATAGTAGAACACATGGGAAACAAAAGTGGAGGGGGATAATAGTGAGAATGAAAGAGTTAAAAGTGGTTAGGGCTGGAGGATAAGGGTGAGTAGTGGATGGTGGTATGGTGAAACAAAACTAAGGACTTATTAATAAGCCATTTGGAAACATACATCTTTGGAAGCTAATTTAAAATATAAATTAAAAGACAAAGTCTTTGAATGAAGGTCCCCTACATAGATGTATAATTCTACTCCCAGAATATATAGGTTATTAATTGTCAATTCCAGACACAGGAATGAGATACATCCTAATATGTTGTTGGTCAAGGAGGTTACATAGACCCCTACATCAATTTACGTGACTGTGATTACTCTCAGTCTCCTTCCAAACCTAGATAGCAAGTCCCTATTGTTAAAGACACAACGATTTTCAATTGCAGAATATAGGGAAACTAAGCTGCGACTGAGCTGAAAACTTTCCCCCCTGAGGGCTATCTTACTTCATTTTATGCAGGAGATGATATGGAACCTGCTTGGGGACAAAAGACATCAATAACCCTAATCAGCTGTTGACACTACGTACTCCACAATTGACCTATCAGGCAAGATGTGCCCACTGACCCACTGATGGCATGACTATTATGGCAGTAATCAACCACCTCCTGATTCCAATTGAGGTACACACCTCCAGAGGGAATTAATTTAAACCTGGCCAAAAGCCTTCGGCTAAGGGCATTGGCCCTAGGAGACTCACTGTTACTGTGGTTATACTAAAAGAACAGCAGGGCAAACTGCCTTCCAAATTTCTATATTTATTCCCACAGGTTAATATGGCTTGAAGCCTTGATCTCAAAGTTTCTTACAGGCTGCAGAGATAGTTTAGCAGTTAAGGTGCTTGCCTGTGAAGCCTAAAGACCCATGTTCGACTCTCCAGATCCCATCCAGGGCAGATGTGCAAAGGTGAGGCAAGTGCAAGGTGGCACATGCCTTCTAGGTGGAACAGTGTCTAGAGTTAAATTTCAGTGGCTGAAGTCCTGCTGTGCCAATTTTCTCTCTCTCTCTCTCTGTCTCCCTCTGTCTGTCTGTCTGGAAAAAAAAAGAAAAAAAAAAAACAATGTAAAACTCATACTACAATGAGCAGTGGTACAGGAAGAGATTCTTAGCTTAGAAAGAGTCAAGAAAAAGTGACAACTGTTCTCTCAATCTCAACCCGGTCATCTAAACTACCCTTCCTGTACTCTTGAAACTTGGCAAAAGTGGGGAAGAAAGAATGGAAGAGCAGTAGGATGAGGAGGAGGACTATGAGATGCTGTCTTCTGGACACATGGCTGTGGTTCTTTGAATGGATGACCCCCAGCCCTTTCAGGACTTTAAAAAAGCTTGTAATTAGTTGGGTCTCCTGGCTGGAGAACATGTCAAGGTGGGGGCGATACTGGGGGCCCAGCATTAAGATGTTACTAGGGGAACATATGAATTCCAGCCTAAGAGTGCTTCTAGCAGAGTGCTTGAGCATTGCCCAGGATTCCCAGAGTATGCTTGCGTGTGGTGCTGGCGGTGATATTTCTCTCAGCATGGTTTCGTGAAAGGGATCAAATCTCTTCTGCCATTATGGAACTTTCCATGGATCTGGAAGCTTCAATAAATCCTGTTCCTCCCATAAACTGTGTTTCCTTTGGAGGGTCATCACAGTGTAGAAAAAGCTGACTGTAACAATGGCCATCACACACAAAAAAATTACAGTAGCTGTAGTTTCCTGCACAAAATTGAGCTTGTCAATACATCCCCATTGATGGGGGAAGGATACATGAGACCACATTCTCCCAGAGTAGCTAATGGCAGCTAATGGTTACCGGGACAGATTCAGGTTCATCAGTGGTGGGGCCAATGGAAAGTTTCCCATTCCACAGTAAATAACCATCCACACATGCAACCCTATTTAACTCCATGAGTAAAAAGGAAGAATGCTAAAAGTAAGATGTGGGTTAGTAGGCATAAAAGGGGTATTAGTGGAGATGGAAGGGATAAGAGAGGATAATTGGGGGAATAAAATTAAAATGTAAAAAACTAACTAGAATGTAAATGTTTATGAATGTATAAAACTTCACCATGATACCCCAATTTATTATATTCACAAGTGAAATATAAAAACAAATTGTCATTTTAAAATGCTTGATTAGGGCTGTAATATTATAGAGAGGAATGGGAATTCAAATCTTATGGCTAGCCTGGGAATTTTACAAAGACTCCAGGAAGCACTAGAAAACTGAGATGCCCTCAGATACCTTCTGGAGATGCTTTAAAATAAGTGAATGATGGGGCATAGTAGAATAGGACCACTTAAGCCTAGGTGCATGATACCAACCCACAGTGAATTGTGTGACAATGAGGGATGAACAGGGTATTGCTTCTAGAAAGAAACAGGCCACTTAAAACCCTGGCTACTACCAGACCTGAACATGTCAGAGGGTTTAGCCATAGTCATTCTTCCCAGTATCCTGTTAGGGCCAGAAATCAAATGGAAGGGCCTTAACTTTCACCACTCCTGTGCATGTGTGCGTGTGTGTGTGTGTGTGTGTGTGTGTGTGTGTGTGAGAGAGAGAGAGAGAGAGAGATGTGTGGTGGGTTTATGTGGTGTTTTCACATGTATATATATATGCACGCACACTCCTTGTGTACATGTATAGAGGCCAAAAGAGGATACAGGGTGTGAGCTATTGGTCTTATACCTTAGGTCCCTGAGTCTTAGACTGTCAGTGAACCTGGAACTCTTTATGTTGTTGTCATTGCTGTTGTTGTTTGTTTGTTTGTTTGTATGATTTGCCCAGCAGAAAGATCCAGTGATCCTACTGTCTCTACACATTTTAAATCTCGGTGGGTTACATGCATCAGTAGCTATGACCAGCTTTTCATGCGGATGCAGAGGATTAAAGGCAGGATGTTATGATTGTGCAACAAGCACTCCAAACTGTCTCCCCAGCCCACCTCGTCACTTCTTTATTTCAGCTCTGAGGGACATATCCTTAGTCTTAATGGTACCACCAGTGTGCAGAACGTTGGTGGTGCCTGGGTTTACATAGATCCAAAGTAAGCTATGTGAATGAACGATGGGGACTCCAGAGACTCCAAAGCTGAAAAGACCTTAGTAAATTCTAAGCACCCTTTGTCCCACGGTAGAGCAGTGGATGGAAGCTATGCAACGCTCTCCTCCATTGATATGTATCAAGTGGTACATCTGAATGAAAGTGACAGGGATCAAGCTTCAGAAGACAGAGAGCCTTGCTGCACATTAGCAGGAAATAGAGACTGATCAGAACACGAGTGTCCACAACCCAAAGCACAGGCAGTCCTAAAATTCCCATGTGTTGCTGTGCAGGCAAGTCTAAAATCAAGCCTTTCACTTTCCATATTATCGTCGCAGGAAACTGACAGTCGTTTCTGCAAGTTATTTCTCACTCAAGTCCCTGTTGGGAAGCAGTACAGAGGATTCTGTGTGGCCTTATGCTCCATATATTTCCATGTTCTCCACAGGTTTCCTGGAGCTACCTGGAAATCCTTCCTGACTTCAGACCTAATTATATTTTCATTTTTAGAGTCTCCAATTTCTGATTATACCTCGGAAGAAAGGAAATTCACCTTAGTGTGTGTAACTTCACCAGGTGACTATTTGATGGATGATAGTGGAAGGAATCTGAGTCTGGCCCAGGGTGTGAGGTGAATGCTATCGGTTTCGTGGTATAGCATGGAAGCCCTGCCTCTGCTGACCTGAGGGAGCTCAGATTGCCAAGGTCATTACACGTGCTTTTGGCTGGACCAGTTGTTTGCCAAACCTGTTTTTGGAATCTGGTTCAACAAATTTAACAAATACAGAAAAATAGCAAGTGAGCCGGGCATTGTGGTACATGCCTCTAGTCCCAGCACTTGGGAGGGCAGAGGTAGGAGGATCTCCGTGAGTTCAAGGGCGCCTTGAGACTACATAGTGAAGTCCAGGGCAGCCTGAGCTAGAGTGAGACCCTACCTGGAAACACCCCAAATCAAAACAATAATGCAAGAAAGAAAAATAGCAACTGAGCAAGGAATTTATTTAAAAGTGAAGGTACAGGGTAGATACACTGCATGGGAACAATGGTATCAAGAAAGATGGCTAAAGATATATGGGTTTGTGAGTCCCTGGGTCCTCCGCGACCTGCCACAGTTCCCCCGAGGGCAACCCAGGCAACCGTGGTGGTGGTGAGTGTGTGATAATCACTCTCAGGAGAGTTTCTGTGAACAGCTCTTGGTTTATTTCATGGAAATGGGTTGGTAAGCAGCTGAGGGTGGGAAGAGGGTCCTAAGGGGACGGGATGTACAAGGTTGCTTGCTGATGTCTAATTAGCTTAAGGGGGAATGCATTCCAGCAGTTAGGCAATGGCAGGGGGTTGGGCGGTGAAAAGGTGCTGCCTCATTCCAAATAAGGAGTTTCTCAGCAAACTGACCAAAGGCCACAGGGTTATGGCCAAAGCGTAAGTCTTATCTGAATATGCTGGGATCGCGATCTTGGGAAGGGAGTGGCCTTATTTCAGGCCAATCTCAGTCCCAGATTTTCTCTGGGGATCCAAGCTCACTGCCGCCCCAGGAATGCGGGCAGATCCTAGCTCACTGTAACCCCCACGAATGCGGTGAGGAGCCCCACCTGCTGCTCTAGCCCCCGAGATACGATCTGAAGTTCAGGGTGCTGGGACCTCTCCATGGCCTGGGGCCTTTGTGTCAGACAGCTTAGGTTTGCTTTAACCCAGGGCCTTACCTATGTCTGACATGGGTTACCCCTCTGTGCTTTCTTAAGGAGAAGTTGGATACATTTTGGTCAGGAAGACCATGTAAATAGCTCCATCTAGGAGGGATTGATCCCAGGTTGCTAATGGATCTTTGCAAACTGCCTAAGTAAGATCCTCACCTCTTTGTGATGCTCTGATCTGGAAGAAAGTGAAGCAGACTCATGATATCACTAACCTTATAGTGCTCTCAGGTAGAACAAAAATAAAAAAATAAAAACCTGAGTTCTTTATGAATCCATTCTTCCAGGGTGCTCTACTCATTACACCTTATATCGTCAGGAATTGATGCCTGTAAGGGAGTTAGTCTCCTGCTTCTAGTGAATGAATGTTACCCCCGTTAGTTCAAGGACTTGCTGTTTATGTTAGCTCTCACTCTGGAGAGCAGGAGTAAATTCAACGTGGCATACCTGCCCATCTGCTTCCTTATTAACAGCTCACTTAGAAGATATAGGGGAAAAAAGTCAATGCAAACGGAAAAAGAATCTTGGGTGAGTGGAGATATGGGTTAACAGTTAAGGCATTCGCCTAGAAAGCCTAACCATCCCAATTTTACTTCCCAGTACCCACTAAAAGGCACATGCATATAGTGGCGTATGCATCTGGAGTTTATTTGCAATGGCTAGATGTACCGACACGCCTATTATCATCCTCCCTCTCCCTGTCTATCTTATCTCTCTGCCTCCATATAATAAATCTTTTTTTTTTTTTTGTAAAAATGAAGCTTAAGCAATCCTTATACTTATTACCTAGAATGAGAATGGCTTGCCTCATGTAATGTCTCAGAGGAGAACTTACATTCTATGGAGGAGATATCCACATGGTGTCTTTGTCCACTATTGTTGAATGCGACAGGACCACTTGCAAGGTAGGTAGGCAATTGCTCTGTGATAAAGCTGCCTCAGTTGACTGGTAAGGGATTTGAGGAGTGCCTTATCACTAGAGGCTATATAACATTGCACGTGCAAGTAATCTCAGTATCACTGAGTAATTTACCTTTCTGTTCATTATTTATACATTTGACACTCCCCTTGATAGAGCTATGCATATTGATCTAGTACTCTGGTCACATGGTCTTTATAAAAATTAAAATACAGCTTTGTGAGGACACTGAAGATAACGGAGTTAAGAATCTCCCCCCCGCCCCCCCCCCCACGCATGTGTCCCAATTTAAGTGGAGTGGAAGACTGTGGGCTCTACACAAAGGGTCTAGTCTGAACTCAATCATTCATAGAATGATATCAATTCATGTGAAGTTGTGCACATGAGAAAACTCTGCAATCCTTACACTCTCCACTGAAAAGGGAGTTGGGACACTTCTCGTCTAACAGAAAAGGTGTACTGATTGCCAGCCTTTCTGGCTACACATGACTAACAAAAGCATACCACGAAGAGGAGCTCATGACTGTGAAGATTTTGACCTGAACATTAACATCTATCCATCTTATACGTTGGTTCATACTAGGTCATCTACAAAATACCAGAGGATGTGCAAAATCTAGATGACCATTTAAGAACACAGACTATTCTGTCAAAAATGAGAAATGAACACTGAAGAGGGTTTCCCATCTACACTCACAGTATATGGCTGCTACTTCATTGTGATGTATCCAATGTTTTACCTTTTCGTGTGATGAAAGCACCTTCTAGTGTTTTTGTTAGCACAGGGAACAGCTGGGTCCCTTTAACGAAGCACCCAAAACACAACCACAAACACAAAGTTTGCCCAAAACCAGATGTTCAATTAATGTTTGGATAAAGTACCACCCTTCAGCAAGAGATCAGATTCATGATGACTAAATTTTTCATTCATGCTTTAATAAGACAAGCAAATATAAACAAGTCTCTTATGTGTTAAGTAAGAAAGAATACATGGGTAACATAAACAAAAGTTAAATCACTTTTCACCCCATAAAACCTACTCAAAAATTTTACTCACAGCCATACATGTCAGCGTTTTCCTAATCAAACGACGGGTTATTTATCTCCAGACTAGTTGGTAAATACAAGATTTAAATCAGAATTTCACAAGGAGAAATATCTGGATCACTCACAACGGAAAGCAACAATAAACCTACAGCATATGATGACATTTATCACTTTCTACTCTGAACTCTAATAAACACTGGGTTTGTTAGCACACATCAGAACATTTATCAACAACCTATTTGAGTAAAACAAGAAGAGAGAGGAAAGGCCTCCTCGATCACCAAAGCGAGACTTTAACTTACATCTCACTCCTGGATAGGACGGCACTCCTTGCCTTAGAACGTGCCTTGGCCTGGGCCTTGGCCTTGGCCTTGGCCTTGCCCTTACCACCACCCTTGGCTTTAGCTTTAGCTTGGCCTTTCTCTTCCTCTTCCTCTTCCCAACAAACCTCATCACCCGGGGGTGGCAGTGGGTTGAATTCGGGAAAAAACTCCTTGACCTTGTCCAAAAAGTTCAGGACTTTCTTCTTGCTGGTTTCAGAATGGGCACGGGGGCCCCACAGGAACTCGTAGCTGGGAGGATCGCTGCCAGGAACCTGCCGGTACTCCAGGTACTCTTCTTGCACAAGGTCGTGGGTGATGAGCTTCCTGACATTCCCAAAGATGATGTGAGAGCCTCCGTCATAGATCCCGATGTTATTGAAGAATTTCCAGATCTTTTCCTCGGGTGCACTGCTGCCATTTATGTAGATGATACTCAGGACAGGGACCAGAATGCCCATGGTGGGGAGGCCCAGCTCGCTTCTCTTTCTTCCATCATCCTTGAAATCTAGCTTGCTGACAAGGATGAAGGATTTACCACTGGGCTCGGCTTCTTTCAACTCAAGGCCAAAAACCACCTCCAAGTGATCAGAGGCTTTTTTGAGAATCTCAGGAAATTTCTCCCTGAGCCTTTTGTTGATAACTCTCACCATTTCTGCCCTCAGCAGTGGCTGCTCCATTTTGTACTTGCAGAGGATGTAATTGATCAGCGCTTCTGACTTCTGTGTTATGAGATCATTCTTGGGGATCAAATTGGAGAAGGGAGCCCTGGAGGAACTGGGCATTCCCTCCCCTAGGCCCTTAGCCCCTTTAGCAGGCCCTTGGCCGGCCACACCTGCACCAGCAGTGATGGTGGGCACAGCTTCCTGAGGCTTCTGGGTGGGGCCAGCAGTAGATGTGCTGGAATCAGTAGCTGCCGAAACTTGAGCACATGGTGAGGATGACTCTGTTTCCTGTGCTCCACTGCCCTGAGCATCTTTGAGCTGCTGGAGCTGATCTCTGTCTTGGTGTCTTTTGTCACGAGCACGTGCCTTACTCTTCTTCCCTCTAGGCATGATCTGGCACCGCAGGCACGAACTTAGGTAGCAGAGCAGGTGGTGGCGTCACCTAGAAGGGGAAAATGAGAGACCTTGAACTTGCCAACAGCTTAGGAGCAACTTGGCTTTTACCAGTACTCCCCTCTACTTCACTGACTTCCCTGAGAGCAAAGCTCTGAAAATCCACACCCGTCTTCTGATCAGCATGTATGTCCACTTGAGGCTCCCTGTCTTCTAGTGATGAGCCCCGCCAGTTTCCCTCACAAGTAGCACTGCGATATACTGACATATCAGAGCTTCTCAGCTTCAAGTAGCTTCAGTGTACCGCCTTAACAGGGTCCGTAGACCGCAACTGTGTGAATCGCTTCCAGTCTACGGGTCTTTGCAGTCCTCATCACCCTTGCCTTGGTTTCATGTGTAGTTTGACAACATCCCTTTCTGCATACTGTACACAACAGACTAAGGACATCTCCTTCTGGATTGAAATAAGAAATTACCGGCATGTTGAAGGAAATGGATTTTCCCTTTGCTTTCTGAGTCTGAAAGTGCGCTGGGAAGGGACTGTGGCTAATCCTGCCAAGCTGTCCAGGTTTCTCCAACTAGACAAGGGCTTTACATTGCTTCCTTTTTTCCCTTTTTCTTTCTTTCTTTCTTTCTTTCTTTCTTTCTTTCTTTCTTTCTTTCTTTCTTTCTTTCTTTTTTACTTAGTCCCCTTGTTATTATTACCCAGTTCCAAATACTGCTCTGTGGTTATGTATCAACTAGCTAGGTCTACATGTGCTAATTCTACTACACCAAGCCTGCCCACTTTGACACCTCTGGGAGAAATGAGAGAAGTGTATCTTACTTTGTCATCATCTCTTATATTTCTAGGGAAGACAAAGATTCAAACTCACATTCCACCCCAATAGCCTCAGTAGACTGATCAGTCATTGTA
The DNA here is from genome assembly GCF_020740685.1 of Jaculus jaculus. Taxonomy (NCBI): domain Eukaryota; kingdom Metazoa; phylum Chordata; class Mammalia; order Rodentia; family Dipodidae; genus Jaculus; species Jaculus jaculus. The sequence continues at coordinate 20,883,299 of NC_059125.1, read as the reverse complement.
ACTTGGCACTTTCTTTCCTTTCCTTTTCTTTTCTTTATAGTGCAAGGTTGTTATACTAACCAATGTCAAACAAATTTAAATATTTTTATTTATTTATATGCAAGCAGACAAGAGAAAGAATAGAGGTGGAAAGAATGGGTGCAGCAAGCAGTTCAGCCACTACAAACTGACTCCAGATACATGTGCTACTGTGTGCAACTGGCCACCCCGGGGTACTGGGTAATTAAGTTTTGCAGGTAAGCGTTTTACCACTAAGCTATCTCTCAAGTCTTCATTATTAAATTTTATATATTTAAAAATTTAGGTATGATAATACGACCCCCTCACTGCCCTCTTTCCTCACTCTTCTAATCCTGGAAGTTGCTGGATTTCCACGACCCTCTTATTCTAACAGTACATGTGAATTTAGATATGTCTTAACTCATTCATAATTTTTTAAAAATTTTTTTGGTTTATTTTTATTTATTTATCTGAGAGCGACAGACAGAGACAGAAAGAGGCAGAGAGAGAGAGAGAATAGGTGCACCAGGGCTTCCAGCCACTGCAAACGAACTCTAGACGCGTGAGCCCCCTTGTGCATCTGGCTAACGTGGGTCCTGGGGAATCGAGCTTCGAACAGGGGTCCTTAGACTTAACAGGCAAGTGCTTAACCACTAAGCCATCTCTCCAGCCCTCATTCATATATTTTTAAAACATATTTTATTTGGGCTGCAGAGATGGCATAGTGGTTAAGGCACTCGCCTGCAAAGGAAAGGACCAAGGTTTGATGTCCCAGGACAGCCATAAGCCAGATGCACAAAGTGGCACATGAGTCTGGAGTTCCTTTGCGGTGGGTGGAGGTTCTGGCATGCCCATGCCCACTGTCTATTCCCCCCCATCTCTCTCCCTGTTTCTCTGCCACTCCTGTCTCTCCTTATATCTATCATCCATCCATCCATCCATCCATCCATCCATCCATCCATCCATCCATCTATCTATCTATCTATCTATCTATCTATCTATCTATCTATCTATCTGGGCTACACACACATATACTATCTGCCTCTCTGTCAAACAAATAAAAATAAATTGTTTTATAAATTAATTTGCAGGAGAGACAGAGTGAGGGCCAGAGAGAGATAAAGAGAGGGGGGGGGATGGAGGGAAGGAGGGAGGGAGAGATATTAAGGGGAACGGGCCACTTGCTCCTGCAAAGCAACTCCAGATGTATACATCACCTTTGTGCATCTGGTGTTACGTGGGTACTGGGGAATCGGACCCAGGCTGAAAACCATGCCCTTTAACTGATGAACCATCTGCCCAGCCACCATTTATACTTTCTAAAAGATATCAAGTAATCCGTGGTGGCCTCCAAACTGGTATGTATGCCAGGATTAACTTGACCATTTCACCCTCTTGCCTCCACCTCCACCGTGCTGGGGATATAGGACCTGTGCCCAATATCTGCCAATTTATGCTATGCTGGGGAATGAACACAGGGCTTCATGCAGGCTAGGAAACAGGCTGAATGGAACTGCGTCTCAGGTACCACGTTTTTGAGACATTGTATCATTTGGGGGGACCAAGATGGCCTCCATTGTCGCGATAGTTTGTCTACGGCGTCCCCTGCTGCCCCACTTGTAGTACGTACGCTTAAAAAAATAAAAATAAAAAAACAAGTTCTTCGACTTATTATTGACTACTTTTTCATGGTTGGGGTTTGACTTAGAGCCTTAATTAGCAGCGGTGGCTCCAGGCTGGTCCACTTGTGCCTCTGTGTTCCAAGTGGGGCCTTTTAGAGTGCAGACCTGGGGCCAGACGAGTGCGAACACAACTTTGTTTACAGGTCACAAGTGTCAACACACCTTTGGCTGGAGGTGCACTTTTTACCACTCACGACCCCAAGTTTGTCTTTGGTTGTGGTCTAGTGGTCCGCCATCTGCACAGAATCATGGCTCCTTTTGGATCAAGATCATTCCCAGACTGAAAAAGCCAAATTCCAAAATTCCACCTAACCCCTTGACCAAGGCAAATGAACACACCCAGGAGAGGAACCTAGTACCGGAGCCTTTGAGGCTCTGAGGGAAATGTTCTTCTCACCTTGCTTGCAGGCCGCTTCTCCGACTTTCTGGCTGCAGGCTGACAGGACCGCACCCCGCGGCTTCTCCACACAGGCACGAATAAGCCCCTCCCCTCCACGCAGGAAAAGAATGTAACAGCATCCGGTTGGGGCAGGTCCTGATGATTGACAGCAGGGACCGCAGGCTAAGAACCCGGATGTTGTAGGGGCAGCACCAGAAGTCTGGAATTCCTCTCTGAAAGCCTGTTACCTAGCCTCAGCAAACGCGCAAACCTTTCTCAACGCACAGCACATAGTACTCCTTGCCCTCAGCCTCTCGTGGTTGACAGTACGCCATGCCCCTCCACGCCTTGCCCCACCCCCCTCTTCATAGCCCTCCGCCATGCCCACAGTTTCCTGGTTCATTGGTCTTAGACCTCCATGTCTAAGCCTCTCTTGACTGACTGTAGTGTAGTGTGTCACCATGTTCCATCACTCTCCCTTCCACGTTCACCTTCCCCAAAATCTTCGAGTGCTCAATCCAATGTTTCATGCGCCCTTCCTTTTAAAGACAACCTTCTAGAGTCATTGGTACTTCTCTGTTGTCCCAAACCTGCAGCGTGGAAATTATAGGTACCAAAGTTCCACAGTTCTGTCTGCTATCACAAAACCAGGAATGGTTTCTTGCATTTTAGGAATCTTCCCTCTACTGGTCCAAGCTCACTAGCCTCACAAATCCACCTCCCTTTCCCCAGAACCTAGAATGCTAACGTACATCTGCTACCAGTGACGGCAGCTTTCTCCAGAACATCACCCTGCTGGGAATGGACTTGGTTGTCTGGTCGCTGTCTTTTTGGGAGTACTCTGGCACTGTCAAGGTCTTCATTCTTGTGCTGACTGAAGTCCCAGAGCCTCCAAAAGCAACCCACGCTGTTCTCAGTCTCACAGAAGATGATTTGGACAAGCCTCACAGGATCCCAGAGTTTCTCAGGGATGGTATCAGAGGCAACCAGCTATGGACCACTCCCTTCTGGACAGATCCTCTCTTCTTCACACTTTTGCTAAGCTTGAATTTGGTTTCACAAAGAAGCCATTCTTTTTTAAAATATATATATTATTTCTTTATTTATTTGTTTATGACTGAGAGAGGGGGAGGGGTGGGAGGGAATGGGCACACCAGAGCCTCCAGCCAGGGCAAAAGAACTCCAGATGCATGCACCACCATCTGTATCTGGTTTACATAGGTTCTGGGGAATTGAATGTGGGTCCTTAGGCCAGCAAGCTCCTTACCTGCTAAGCCATCTTTCCAGCTCCAAGAACCCACTCTTGCAGAAATATGCTCTGGCTCACTATTTTGTATTCAGCTGTTAGCAGTGACCTCCCAGGCAGGAAAGCCAAGCATCCAGAACCCTGTCTGCTGACTGAAGAGAGTGAATGCTGGCCTTTGTGGGACTCCTCCTTCTACAGATTGGAGGCCATCGGCCACCAACATAGCCTTCACCTTCCTCAGTTTCCTGAGGGCAAGAAGGAAGACTAACTCTTCCTGGTGACACAAAGGCCCAAGATCTCAACCAGGTCACAAAGTGTATTTTTTAACTGATTTATTTATTTATGAGAGAGAGAGGCACAGCGGCAGAGAGTACGAGAGAGACAGAGAGGCAGAGATCAAGAACATCCATGACAGGGCCTCCTGCCACAACAAGCAAACTCCAGAGGCATGCTCTACCCTGTATATCTGTCTTTACAAGGATACTGGAGAATTGAACCCAGTGTGTCTGGATTTCCAAGTAAGTGTCTTTAAGTGCTGAGCCATCTCTCCAGCCCATGACGTGTTTTTAAATTGTAAACATTTTATTATTAATTATTATTATTGCTGTTAATTTAGTGCCCTCTTTTGACATTCAGTGTTCACTTCTCCCTCTCTCAAGAAACATAAGTTGCTCTTTATCCTCCTTGGCATGATCTCTGCTCTGATTAGCTCTTTTCTTCCCTTAAATCTCCCAAGTGCAATTTAGTGTGGGCCACATTAGGGTAGGAACATTTGTATCCTGGAGAGCTCACGGCAGAGTCAGCATTAGAGGAGACAATGCTATGTGTGTTATCCCAAAATGCACATTCAGGACCTTCATCTGGATATATATCAAAACTGGGGGCCTTACCACTGCTTAACTGAGGTCACTCTCTGATGCCAGTGCTTTCATCAGCTGCAGGAGAGAATGTAGTGCAGAACACAGTGGCTGGAGCATCCTAGGCTTCATAAGATGTTGAACACTTCTCTGAATGAGTCTGCGTATTTTGGCATGAGTACAAAATTTCAGTGTTCAATCAAGAAGGAGGAGTTCATTTTTCTCTCATGTCTTAAAGACTTCTTAGAAAATGTGACTGCTCCAAAAAATCCTGTCAAAAATGCCTACAGCAGTTTTTCAGGGCAATTATCCAGGGTAGGAAAGTTAAGCTATCTCAAACAGGAATTACAAAACTATCCCAAGCATCTCCTACACATCAACCTGTATGTCAATTGCAACAGAAGAAAGGAACTCACAGTGGTCCGTTGAAAGAAGGATACATCACCTCTGGTATCTCACTACTACCACACAGGGCTCCATGCTGTCCCCCGAAGTAATCCCACCTCACACTTTGTGACCTGGTTGAGATCTTGGGCCTTTGTGTCACCAGGAAGAGTTAGTCTTCCTTCTTGCCCTCAGGAAACTGAGGAAGGTGAAGGCTATGTTGGTGGCCGATGGCCTCCAATCTGTAGAAGGAGGAGTCCCACAAAGGCCAGCATTCACTCTCTTCAGTCAGCAGACAGGGTTCTGGATGCTTGGCTTTCCTGCCTGGGAGGTCACTGCTAACAGCTGAATACAAAATAGTGAGCCAGAGCATATTTCTGCAAGAGTGGGTTCTTGGAGCTGGAAAGATGGCTTAGCAGGTAAGGAGCTTGCTGGCCTAAGGACCCACATTCAATTCCCCAGAACCTATGTAAACCAGATACAGATGGTGGTGCATGCATCTGGAGTTCTTTTGCCCTGGCTGGAGGCTCTGGTGTGCCCATTCCCTCCCACCCCTCCCCCTCTCTCAGTCATAAACAAATAAATAAAGAAATAATATATATATTTTAAAAAAGAATGGCTTCTTTGTGAAACCAAATTCAAGCTTAGCAAAAGTGTGAAGAAGAGAGGATCTGTCCAGAAGGGAGTGGTCCATAGCTGGTTGCCTCTGATACCATCCCTGAGAAACTCTGGGATCCTGTGAGGCTTGTCCAAATCATCTTCTGTGAGACTGAGAACAGCGTGGGTTGCTTTTGGAGGCTCTGGGACTTCAGTCAGCACAAGAATGAAGACCTTGACAGTGCCAGAGTACTCCCAAAAAGACAGCGACCAGACAACCAAGTCCATTCCCAGCAGGGTGATGTTCTGGAGAAAGCTGCCGTCACTGGTAGCAGATGTACGTTAGCATTCTAGGTTCTGGGGAAAGGGAGGTGGATTTGTGAGGCTAGTGAGCTTGGACCAGTAGAGGGAAGATTCCTAAAATGCAAGAAACCATTCCTGGTTTTGTGATAGCAGACAGAACTGTGGAACTTTGGTACCTATAATTTCCACGCTGCAGGTTTGGGACAACAGAGAAGTACCAATGACTCTAGAAGGTTGTCTTTAAAAGGAAGGGCGCATGAAACATTGGATTGAGCACTCGAAGATTTTGGGGAAGGTGAACGTGGAAGGGAGAGTGATGGAACATGGTGACACACTACACTACAGTCAGTCAAGAGAGGCTTAGACATGGAGGTCTAAGACCAATGAACCAGGAAACTGTGGGCATGGCGGAGGGCTATGAAGAGGGGGGTGGGGCAAGGCGTGGAGGGGCATGGCGTACTGTCAACCACGAGAGGCTGAGGGCAAGGAGTACTATGTGCTGTGCGTTGAGAAAGGTTTGCGCGTTTGCTGAGGCTAGGTAACAGGCTTTCAGAGAGGAATTCCAGACTTCTGGTGCTGCCCCTACAACATCCGGGTTCTTAGCCTGCGGTCCCTGCTGTCAATCATCAGGACCTGCCCCAACCGGATGCTGTTACATTCTTTTCCTGCGTGGAGGGGAGGGGCTTATTCGTGCCTGTGTGGAGAAGCCGCGGGGTGCGGTCCTGTCAGCCTGCAGCCAGAAAGTCGGAGAAGCGGCCTGCAAGCAAGGTGAGAAGAACATTTCCCTCAGAGCCTCAAAGGCTCCGGTACTAGGTTCCTCTCCTGGGTGTGTTCATTTGCCTTGGTCAAGGGGTTAGGTGGAATTTTGGAATTTGGCTTTTTCAGTCTGGGAATGATCTTGATCCAAAAGGAGCCATGATTCTGTGCAGATGGCGGACCACTAGACCACAACCAAAGACAAACTTGGGGTCGTGAGTGGTAAAAAGTGCACCTCCAGCCAAAGGTGTGTTGACACTTGTGACCTGTAAACAAAGTTGTGTTCGCACTCGTCTGGCCCCAGGTCTGCACTCTAAAAGGCCCCACTTGGAACACAGAGGCACAAGTGGACCAGCCTGGAGCCACCGCTGCTAATTAAGGCTCTAAGTCAAACCCCAACCATGAAAAAGTAGTCAATAATAAGTCGAAGAACTTGTTTTTTTATTTTTATTTTTTTAAGCGTACGTACTACAAGTGGGGCAGCAGGGGACGCCGTAGACAAACTATCGCGACAATGGAGGCCATCTTGGTCCCCCCAAATGATACAATGTCTCAAAAACGTGGTACCTGAGACGCAGTTCCATTCAGCCTGTTTCCTAGCCTGCATGAAGCCCTGTGTTCATTCCCCAGCATAGCATAAATTGGCAGATATTGGGCACAGGTCCTATATCCCCAGCACGGTGGAGGTGGAGGCAAGAGGGTGAAATGGTCAAGTTAATCCTGGCATACATACCAGTTTGGAGGCCACCACGGATTACTTGATATCTTTTAGAAAGTATAAATGGTGGCTGGGCAGATGGTTCATCAGTTAAAGGGCATGGTTTTCAGCCTGGGTCCGATTCCCCAGTACCCACGTAACACCAGATGCACAAAGGTGATGTATACATCTGGAGTTGCTTTGCAGGAGCAAGTGGCCCGTTCCCCTTAATATCTCTCCCTCCCTCCTTCCCTCCATCCCCCCCCCCTCTCTTTATCTCTCTCTGGCCCTCACTCTGTCTCTCCTGCAAATTAATTTATAAAACAATTTATTTTTATTTGTTTGACAGAGAGGCAGATAGTATATGTGTGTGTAGCCCAGATAGATAGATAGATAGATAGATAGATAGATAGATAGATAGATGGATGGATGGATGGATGGATGGATGGATGGATGGATGGATGGATGATAGATATAAGGAGAGACAGGAGTGGCAGAGAAACAGGGAGAGAGATGGGGGGGAATAGACAGTGGGCATGGGCATGCCAGAACCTCCACCCACCGCAAAGGAACTCCAGACTCATGTGCCACTTTGTGCATCTGGCTTATGGCTGTCCTGGGACATCAAACCTTGGTCCTTTCCTTTGCAGGCGAGTGCCTTAACCACTATGCCATCTCTGCAGCCCAAATAAAATATGTTTTAAAAATATATGAATGAGGGCTGGAGAGATGGCTTAGTGGTTAAGCACTTGCCTGTTAAGTCTAAGGACCCCTGTTCGAAGCTCGATTCCCCAGGACCCACGTTAGCCAGATGCACAAGGGGGCTCACGCGTCTAGAGTTCGTTTGCAGTGGCTGGAAGCCCTGGTGCACCTATTCTCTCTCTCTCTCTGCCTCTTTCTGTCTCTGTCTGTCGCTCTCAGATAAATAAATAAAAATAAACCAAAAAAATTTTTAAAAAATTATGAATGAGTTAAGACATATCTAAATTCACATGTACTGTTAGAATAAGAGGGTCGTGGAAATCCAGCAACTTCCAGGATTAGAAGAGTGAGGAAAGAGGGCAGTGAGGGGGTCGTATTATCATACCTAAATTTTTAAATATATAAAATTTAATAATGAAGACTTGAGAGATAGCTTAGTGGTAAAACGCTTACCTGCAAAACTTAATTACCCAGTACCCCGGGGTGGCCAGTTGCACACAGTAGCACATGTATCTGGAGTCAGTTTGTAGTGGCTGAACTGCTTGCTGCACCCATTCTTTCCACCTCTATTCTTTCTCTTGTCTGCTTGCATATAAATAAATAAAAATATTTAAATTTGTTTGACATTGGTTAGTATAACAACCTTGCACTATAAAGAAAAGAAAAGGAAAGGAAAGAAAGTGCCAAGTTACAATGACTGATCAGTCTACTGAGGCTATTGGGGTGGAATGTGAGTTTGAATCTTTGTCTTCCCTAGAAATATAAGAGATGATGACAAAGTAAGATACACTTCTCTCATTTCTCCCAGAGGTGTCAAAGTGGGCAGGCTTGGTGTAGTAGAATTAGCACATGTAGACCTAGCTAGTTGATACATAACCACAGAGCAGTATTTGGAACTGGGTAATAATAACAAGGGGACTAAGTAAAAAAGAAAGAAAGAAAGAAAGAAAGAAAGAAAGAAAGAAAGAAAGAAAGAAAGAAAGAAAGAAAGAAAGAAAAAGGGAAAAAAGGAAGCAATGTAAAGCCCTTGTCTAGTTGGAGAAACCTGGACAGCTTGGCAGGATTAGCCACAGTCCCTTCCCAGCGCACTTTCAGACTCAGAAAGCAAAGGGAAAATCCATTTCCTTCAACATGCCGGTAATTTCTTATTTCAATCCAGAAGGAGATGTCCTTAGTCTGTTGTGTACAGTATGCAGAAAGGGATGTTGTCAAACTACACATGAAACCAAGGCAAGGGTGATGAGGACTGCAAAGACCCGTAGACTGGAAGCGATTCACACAGTTGCGGTCTACGGACCCTGTTAAGGCGGTACACTGAAGCTACTTGAAGCTGAGAAGCTCTGATATGTCAGTATATCGCAGTGCTACTTGTGAGGGAAACTGGCGGGGCTCATCACTAGAAGACAGGGAGCCTCAAGTGGACATACATGCTGATCAGAAGACGGGTGTGGATTTTCAGAGCTTTGCTCTCAGGGAAGTCAGTGAAGTAGAGGGGAGTACTGGTAAAAGCCAAGTTGCTCCTAAGCTGTTGGCAAGTTCAAGGTCTCTCATTTTCCCCTTCTAGGTGACGCCACCACCTGCTCTGCTACCTAAGTTCGTGCCTGCGGTGCCAGATCATGCCTAGAGGGAAGAAGAGTAAGGCACGTGCTCGTGACAAAAGACACCAAGACAGAGATCAGCTCCAGCAGCTCAAAGATGCTCAGGGCAGTGGAGCACAGGAAACAGAGTCATCCTCACCATGTGCTCAAGTTTCGGCAGCTACTGATTCCAGCACATCTACTGCTGGCCCCACCCAGAAGCCTCAGGAAGCTGTGCCCACCATCACTGCTGGTGCAGGTGTGGCCGGCCAAGGGCCTGCTAAAGGGGCTAAGGGCCTAGGGGAGGGAATGCCCAGTTCCTCCAGGGCTCCCTTCTCCAATTTGATCCCCAAGAATGATCTCATAACACAGAAGTCAGAAGCGCTGATCAATTACATCCTCTGCAAGTACAAAATGGAGCAGCCACTGCTGAGGGCAGAAATGGTGAGAGTTATCAACAAAAGGCTCAGGGAGAAATTTCCTGAGATTCTCAAAAAAGCCTCTGATCACTTGGAGGTGGTTTTTGGCCTTGAGTTGAAAGAAGCCGAGCCCAGTGGTAAATCCTTCATCCTTGTCAGCAAGCTAGATTTCAAGGATGATGGAAGAAAGAGAAGCGAGCTGGGCCTCCCCACCATGGGCATTCTGGTCCCTGTCCTGAGTATCATCTACATAAATGGCAGCAGTGCACCCGAGGAAAAGATCTGGAAATTCTTCAATAACATCGGGATCTATGACGGAGGCTCTCACATCATCTTTGGGAATGTCAGGAAGCTCATCACCCACGACCTTGTGCAAGAAGAGTACCTGGAGTACCGGCAGGTTCCTGGCAGCGATCCTCCCAGCTACGAGTTCCTGTGGGGCCCCCGTGCCCATTCTGAAACCAGCAAGAAGAAAGTCCTGAACTTTTTGGACAAGGTCAAGGAGTTTTTTCCCGAATTCAACCCACTGCCACCCCCGGGTGATGAGGTTTGTTGGGAAGAGGAAGAGGAAGAGAAAGGCCAAGCTAAAGCTAAAGCCAAGGGTGGTGGTAAGGGCAAGGCCAAGGCCAAGGCCAAGGCCCAGGCCAAGGCACGTTCTAAGGCAAGGAGTGCCGTCCTATCCAGGAGTGAGATGTAAGTTAAAGTCTCGCTTTGGTGATCGAGGAGGCCTTTCCTCTCTCTTCTTGTTTTACTCAAATAGGTTGTTGATAAATGTTCTGATGTGTGCTAACAAACCCAGTGTTTATTAGAGTTCAGAGTAGAAAGTGATAAATGTCATCATATGCTGTAGGTTTATTGTTGCTTTCCGTTGTGAGTGATCCAGATATTTCTCCTTGTGAAATTCTGATTTAAATCTTGTATTTACCAACTAGTCTGGAGATAAATAACCCGTCGTTTGATTAGGAAAACGCTGACATGTATGGCTGTGAGTAAAATTTTTGAGTAGGTTTTATGGGGTGAAAAGTGATTTAACTTTTGTTTATGTTACCCATGTATTCTTTCTTACTTAACACATAAGAGACTTGTTTATATTTGCTTGTCTTATTAAAGCATGAATGAAAAATTTAGTCATCATGAATCTGATCTCTTGCTGAAGGGTGGTACTTTATCCAAACATTAATTGAACATCTGGTTTTGGGCAAACTTTGTGTTTGTGGTTGTGTTTTGGGTGCTTCGTTAAAGGGACCCAGCTGTTCCCTGTGCTAACAAAAACACTAGAAGGTGCTTTCATCACACGAAAAGGTAAAACATTGGATACATCACAATGAAGTAGCAGCCATATACTGTGAGTGTAGATGGGAAACCCTCTTCAGTGTTCATTTCTCATTTTTGACAGAATAGTCTGTGTTCTTAAATGGTCATCTAGATTTTGCACATCCTCTGGTATTTTGTAGATGACCTAGTATGAACCAACGTATAAGATGGATAGATGTTAATGTTCAGGTCAAAATCTTCACAGTCATGAGCTCCTCTTCGTGGTATGCTTTTGTTAGTCATGTGTAGCCAGAAAGGCTGGCAATCAGTACACCTTTTCTGTTAGACGAGAAGTGTCCCAACTCCCTTTTCAGTGGAGAGTGTAAGGATTGCAGAGTTTTCTCATGTGCACAACTTCACATGAATTGATATCATTCTATGAATGATTGAGTTCAGACTAGACCCTTTGTGTAGAGCCCACAGTCTTCCACTCCACTTAAATTGGGACACATGCGTGGGGGGGGGGGGGGGGGGGAGATTCTTAACTCCGTTATCTTCAGTGTCCTCACAAAGCTGTATTTTAATTTTTATAAAGACCATGTGACCAGAGTACTAGATCAATATGCATAGCTCTATCAAGGGGAGTGTCAAATGTATAAATAATGAACAGAAAGGTAAATTACTCAGTGATACTGAGATTACTTGCACGTGCAATGTTATATAGCCTCTAGTGATAAGGCACTCCTCAAATCCCTTACCAGTCAACTGAGGCAGCTTTATCACAGAGCAATTGCCTACCTACCTTGCAAGTGGTCCTGTCGCATTCAACAATAGTGGACAAAGACACCATGTGGATATCTCCTCCATAGAATGTAAGTTCTCCTCTGAGACATTACATGAGGCAAGCCATTCTCATTCTAGGTAATAAGTATAAGGATTGCTTAAGCTTCATTTTTACAAAAAAAAAAAAAAGATTTATTATATGGAGGCAGAGAGATAAGATAGACAGGGAGAGGGAGGATGATAATAGGCGTGTCGGTACATCTAGCCATTGCAAATAAACTCCAGATGCATACGCCACTATATGCATGTGCCTTTTAGTGGGTACTGGGAAGTAAAATTGGGATGGTTAGGCTTTCTAGGCGAATGCCTTAACTGTTAACCCATATCTCCACTCACCCAAGATTCTTTTTCCGTTTGCATTGACTTTTTTCCCCTATATCTTCTAAGTGAGCTGTTAATAAGGAAGCAGATGGGCAGGTATGCCACGTTGAATTTACTCCTGCTCTCCAGAGTGAGAGCTAACATAAACAGCAAGTCCTTGAACTAACGGGGTAACATTCATTCACTAGAAGCAGGAGACTAACTCCCTTACAGGCATCAATTCCTGACGATATAAGGTGTAATGAGTAGAGCACCCTGGAAGAATGGATTCATAAAGAACTCAGGTTTTTATTTTTTTATTTTTGTTCTACCTGAGAGCACTATAAGGTTAGTGATATCATGAGTCTGCTTCACTTTCTTCCAGATCAGAGCATCACAAAGAGGTGAGGATCTTACTTAGGCAGTTTGCAAAGATCCATTAGCAACCTGGGATCAATCCCTCCTAGATGGAGCTATTTACATGGTCTTCCTGACCAAAATGTATCCAACTTCTCCTTAAGAAAGCACAGAGGGGTAACCCATGTCAGACATAGGTAAGGCCCTGGGTTAAAGCAAACCTAAGCTGTCTGACACAAAGGCCCCAGGCCATGGAGAGGTCCCAGCACCCTGAACTTCAGATCGTATCTCGGGGGCTAGAGCAGCAGGTGGGGCTCCTCACCGCATTCGTGGGGGTTACAGTGAGCTAGGATCTGCCCGCATTCCTGGGGCGGCAGTGAGCTTGGATCCCCAGAGAAAATCTGGGACTGAGATTGGCCTGAAATAAGGCCACTCCCTTCCCAAGATCGCGATCCCAGCATATTCAGATAAGACTTACGCTTTGGCCATAACCCTGTGGCCTTTGGTCAGTTTGCTGAGAAACTCCTTATTTGGAATGAGGCAGCACCTTTTCACCGCCCAACCCCCTGCCATTGCCTAACTGCTGGAATGCATTCCCCCTTAAGCTAATTAGACATCAGCAAGCAACCTTGTACATCCCGTCCCCTTAGGACCCTCTTCCCACCCTCAGCTGCTTACCAACCCATTTCCATGAAATAAACCAAGAGCTGTTCACAGAAACTCTCCTGAGAGTGATTATCACACACTCACCACCACCACGGTTGCCTGGGTTGCCCTCGGGGGAACTGTGGCAGGTCGCGGAGGACCCAGGGACTCACAAACCCATATATCTTTAGCCATCTTTCTTGATACCATTGTTCCCATGCAGTGTATCTACCCTGTACCTTCACTTTTAAATAAATTCCTTGCTCAGTTGCTATTTTTCTTTCTTGCATTATTGTTTTGATTTGGGGTGTTTCCAGGTAGGGTCTCACTCTAGCTCAGGCTGCCCTGGACTTCACTATGTAGTCTCAAGGCGCCCTTGAACTCACGGAGATCCTCCTACCTCTGCCCTCCCAAGTGCTGGGACTAGAGGCATGTACCACAATGCCCGGCTCACTTGCTATTTTTCTGTATTTGTTAAATTTGTTGAACCAGATTCCAAAAACAGGTTTGGCAAACAACTGGTCCAGCCAAAAGCACGTGTAATGACCTTGGCAATCTGAGCTCCCTCAGGTCAGCAGAGGCAGGGCTTCCATGCTATACCACGAAACCGATAGCATTCACCTCACACCCTGGGCCAGACTCAGATTCCTTCCACTATCATCCATCAAATAGTCACCTGGTGAAGTTACACACACTAAGGTGAATTTCCTTTCTTCCGAGGTATAATCAGAAATTGGAGACTCTAAAAATGAAAATATAATTAGGTCTGAAGTCAGGAAGGATTTCCAGGTAGCTCCAGGAAACCTGTGGAGAACATGGAAATATATGGAGCATAAGGCCACACAGAATCCTCTGTACTGCTTCCCAACAGGGACTTGAGTGAGAAATAACTTGCAGAAACGACTGTCAGTTTCCTGCGACGATAATATGGAAAGTGAAAGGCTTGATTTTAGACTTGCCTGCACAGCAACACATGGGAATTTTAGGACTGCCTGTGCTTTGGGTTGTGGACACTCGTGTTCTGATCAGTCTCTATTTCCTGCTAATGTGCAGCAAGGCTCTCTGTCTTCTGAAGCTTGATCCCTGTCACTTTCATTCAGATGTACCACTTGATACATATCAATGGAGGAGAGCGTTGCATAGCTTCCATCCACTGCTCTACCGTGGGACAAAGGGTGCTTAGAATTTACTAAGGTCTTTTCAGCTTTGGAGTCTCTGGAGTCCCCATCGTTCATTCACATAGCTTACTTTGGATCTATGTAAACCCAGGCACCACCAACGTTCTGCACACTGGTGGTACCATTAAGACTAAGGATATGTCCCTCAGAGCTGAAATAAAGAAGTGACGAGGTGGGCTGGGGAGACAGTTTGGAGTGCTTGTTGCACAATCATAACATCCTGCCTTTAATCCTCTGCATCCGCATGAAAAGCTGGTCATAGCTACTGATGCATGTAACCCACCGAGATTTAAAATGTGTAGAGACAGTAGGATCACTGGATCTTTCTGCTGGGCAAATCATACAAACAAACAAACAAACAACAACAGCAATGACAACAACATAAAGAGTTCCAGGTTCACTGACAGTCTAAGACTCAGGGACCTAAGGTATAAGACCAATAGCTCACACCCTGTATCCTCTTTTGGCCTCTATACATGTACACAAGGAGTGTGCGTGCATATATATATACATGTGAAAACACCACATAAACCCACCACACATCTCTCTCTCTCTCTCTCTCTCACACACACACACACACACACACACACACACACACACGCACACATGCACAGGAGTGGTGAAAGTTAAGGCCCTTCCATTTGATTTCTGGCCCTAACAGGATACTGGGAAGAATGACTATGGCTAAACCCTCTGACATGTTCAGGTCTGGTAGTAGCCAGGGTTTTAAGTGGCCTGTTTCTTTCTAGAAGCAATACCCTGTTCATCCCTCATTGTCACACAATTCACTGTGGGTTGGTATCATGCACCTAGGCTTAAGTGGTCCTATTCTACTATGCCCCATCATTCACTTATTTTAAAGCATCTCCAGAAGGTATCTGAGGGCATCTCAGTTTTCTAGTGCTTCCTGGAGTCTTTGTAAAATTCCCAGGCTAGCCATAAGATTTGAATTCCCATTCCTCTCTATAATATTACAGCCCTAATCAAGCATTTTAAAATGACAATTTGTTTTTATATTTCACTTGTGAATATAATAAATTGGGGTATCATGGTGAAGTTTTATACATTCATAAACATTTACATTCTAGTTAGTTTTTTACATTTTAATTTTATTCCCCCAATTATCCTCTCTTATCCCTTCCATCTCCACTAATACCCCTTTTATGCCTACTAACCCACATCTTACTTTTAGCATTCTTCCTTTTTACTCATGGAGTTAAATAGGGTTGCATGTGTGGATGGTTATTTACTGTGGAATGGGAAACTTTCCATTGGCCCCACCACTGATGAACCTGAATCTGTCCCGGTAACCATTAGCTGCCATTAGCTACTCTGGGAGAATGTGGTCTCATGTATCCTTCCCCCATCAATGGGGATGTATTGACAAGCTCAATTTTGTGCAGGAAACTACAGCTACTGTAATTTTTTTGTGTGTGATGGCCATTGTTACAGTCAGCTTTTTCTACACTGTGATGACCCTCCAAAGGAAACACAGTTTATGGGAGGAACAGGATTTATTGAAGCTTCCAGATCCATGGAAAGTTCCATAATGGCAGAAGAGATTTGATCCCTTTCACGAAACCATGCTGAGAGAAATATCACCGCCAGCACCACACGCAAGCATACTCTGGGAATCCTGGGCAATGCTCAAGCACTCTGCTAGAAGCACTCTTAGGCTGGAATTCATATGTTCCCCTAGTAACATCTTAATGCTGGGCCCCCAGTATCGCCCCCACCTTGACATGTTCTCCAGCCAGGAGACCCAACTAATTACAAGCTTTTTTAAAGTCCTGAAAGGGCTGGGGGTCATCCATTCAAAGAACCACAGCCATGTGTCCAGAAGACAGCATCTCATAGTCCTCCTCCTCATCCTACTGCTCTTCCATTCTTTCTTCCCCACTTTTGCCAAGTTTCAAGAGTACAGGAAGGGTAGTTTAGATGACCGGGTTGAGATTGAGAGAACAGTTGTCACTTTTTCTTGACTCTTTCTAAGCTAAGAATCTCTTCCTGTACCACTGCTCATTGTAGTATGAGTTTTACATTGTTTTTTTTTTTTCTTTTTTTTTCCAGACAGACAGACAGAGGGAGACAGAGAGAGAGAGAGAGAAAATTGGCACAGCAGGACTTCAGCCACTGAAATTTAACTCTAGACACTGTTCCACCTAGAAGGCATGTGCCACCTTGCACTTGCCTCACCTTTGCACATCTGCCCTGGATGGGATCTGGAGAGTCGAACATGGGTCTTTAGGCTTCACAGGCAAGCACCTTAACTGCTAAACTATCTCTGCAGCCTGTAAGAAACTTTGAGATCAAGGCTTCAAGCCATATTAACCTGTGGGAATAAATATAGAAATTTGGAAGGCAGTTTGCCCTGCTGTTCTTTTAGTATAACCACAGTAACAGTGAGTCTCCTAGGGCCAATGCCCTTAGCCGAAGGCTTTTGGCCAGGTTTAAATTAATTCCCTCTGGAGGTGTGTACCTCAATTGGAATCAGGAGGTGGTTGATTACTGCCATAATAGTCATGCCATCAGTGGGTCAGTGGGCACATCTTGCCTGATAGGTCAATTGTGGAGTACGTAGTGTCAACAGCTGATTAGGGTTATTGATGTCTTTTGTCCCCAAGCAGGTTCCATATCATCTCCTGCATAAAATGAAGTAAGATAGCCCTCAGGGGGGAAAGTTTTCAGCTCAGTCGCAGCTTAGTTTCCCTATATTCTGCAATTGAAAATCGTTGTGTCTTTAACAATAGGGACTTGCTATCTAGGTTTGGAAGGAGACTGAGAGTAATCACAGTCACGTAAATTGATGTAGGGGTCTATGTAACCTCCTTGACCAACAACATATTAGGATGTATCTCATTCCTGTGTCTGGAATTGACAATTAATAACCTATATATTCTGGGAGTAGAATTATACATCTATGTAGGGGACCTTCATTCAAAGACTTTGTCTTTTAATTTATATTTTAAATTAGCTTCCAAAGATGTATGTTTCCAAATGGCTTATTAATAAGTCCTTAGTTTTGTTTCACCATACCACCATCCACTACTCACCCTTATCCTCCAGCCCTAACCACTTTTAACTCTTTCATTCTCACTATTATCCCCCTCCACTTTTGTTTCCCATGTGTTCTACTATCCCCCTACAAGTCATCTCCCTGTCTTCTTTGTACCTTTATTGTTCTACCAACACTCACTTCCCGTTATTGATAGTAATGCAGAAATTTTAAGAGAAGCACTACATAGGTGAGAGAACATGAGCTGTTTGTGTTTCTGAACCTGTGTTACCTTAGTATGATCTCTTCTACTTTCAGCCATTTCTTTTAAATTTCCTAATTTTGTTTGCCTTTGTACATGAATAAAACCTCATTGTGTATATGCATGTCACATTCATAATCCAGTTCTTCAGTTTATGGTCATCTGGGCTGATTACCTTTCCTACCTATTCTGAGTTGAGCAGAAGTAAACATTTATCCCTGAAGTAGAGTGTAGAGTCCTTAGGGTGTGTGCCCAAGAGTGGTATAGCTAGGTACTTTGAGAAATGTCTATATATTCGTTCACTGTGACTATCGCTTTTCCTCCCCAGAAACAGTGAATAAGGGTTCATCGTTCTTCACATCCTCACCAGCATTTGTTGTCACTTTTCTTTATTCTAGAGATTATGACTGGAGTGCAATGGAATCTCAGGGTGGCTTAATAGCTGTAGATGATAATCACTTTTAAAAAAATTCTTTTGATTTTTTTTTTATTTTATTTGAGAGCGATAGACAGAGAGGAAGATGCAGATAGAGAGAGAGAGAGAGAGAGAGAGAGAGAGACAGAATGGGCATGCCAGGGCCTCCAGCAACTGCAAACAAACTCCAGATGCGTGCGCCCCCTTGTGCATCTGGCCAATGTGGGCCCTGGGGAATCGAGCCTCATACCATGGTCCTTAGGCTTCACAGGCAAGCGCTTAACCACTAAGCCATCTCTCCAGCCCGACAATCAAATTTTAAAGATATTTCTTAATCATTTGTATTTCCTCTGGTCAGAGGAAGATTCTGAAGATTTACAGCAACAGAGAGTTGATAAGGAGCTCCAAATTTCAGGGGTCAGTATAGGTGAGAGCCTGAGCTTCCTCAGTGTACTCACTGAAGAGGCCTAGCCTCAGTCAACACCTGCACATAGATTGATCCACTGAATAAAAACCTGCATGTCTTGATAGCTCATGAGTAACAGTAGATCATGCCCCTTCATGACCTCTTTTCTCTCTTTACATTGCCCTTTTCCTCTTATGTCAATGGCACATAAAATTCCTTGCATTAATTTTTCTTGATTGACCTTAGTTTCTGCTCTGTGATTGCTTATCATTTGAAGTTTGTTGGGGCTTGAATGTAAGTGGCTCCATAGTCTCAGGTTTTTCCAGCCAGGTGACTACAGATGCAAACTACACACAAAAACTGAATATACTGGGGGCCATCTATTCAAACCACCACATTTCACCCCTGGCCCACCAATGGATTTATAACCATCACACATTGTAAATTGTACTCAGTTCACTTTCAAAGGTCTGCACTGTCTTGAACAATCAAAGATATTAAGACCTGTAAAAATCAAACAAGTTGAACATTTTTCTAGCATATAAAGGCACAGATTAAACATTTTCAACTGGTATAAGCCATAGCGAGGAGGGACTAAAACAATGCAAACTCAACCACCATCAAACAAACATCAATCTTCTGCAGTTCAAGTCTAATACAACCAAAGACTGACAGTCTCCAGATTTTCCAATTCTGCCCGTCCAGCTGGACACAATAGCCAGGGAACACTTCCATCTCAGCTCAAGAGTGCGCACTATGGTAGCACTTGCATAGTCCTGGTATATCCAAAATATCTTGAGGTCTCCATGCAAACCACAGTCCATCTACCAAAGGCTCTTTCAGCCTATCAGGGCATCATGCCCTGCCTCATGCCGCATCTCAGAAGCAGCTTCTGGAACTGTGTGCAATTCATGACCACTCCTCACATCTTCCATGCTTCTGAATCCAATACCAGGTGTGAAGGACACATCCATATTGTTAATTCGGGGACAAAAATAAACCCTGACCTTGAAAAGCAGGTTCCTTCTCCAGTCATCTCTTTCCAAAATAGTTTGCATTTCTTGGAGAGTCTTTCCTCGGGCATAGTTTTCATTGTTTTAATGTAAATCAATTGGACCATCTTCCTTAAGATTGCTAATATGTTGACAATAGCAGCTTTAGTAACATAAAACCAGTCTCTGTGCCAGCAAATTGAACTTGCTTAATGTTTTCCAGCTTAAAAATCTTAAATCTCTCAGTCCGATATCTCTAGCCAAGCACATCAGTTCATAACAAATGTAACCTTGATCAAACTCTCTGGGCCTCAGCAGCAGGATGCAGCCAGCCCTTATGCCAGTAGCCCAGTTCCAACAAAGTCCTCTGCAGTCTTTACTTCCCCTTAGAAAGCTCATAAGCCAGTCCTCGAAGTTCAACAATATCTGCACTTAACATTCTCATACTCTCATCAGAATAGTGCATAAAACTTGGCTTACCACTCCAGGAGGCATCTTCAGTTGCAATCACCAAGTCCATGCCTATTCCTCCAAAACAAAGGTTCCAAAAGATCAACATCCACATGGTCAGGTTCATCTCAGTCCACTCCTCGCTAACAAGTTCTGTAGCAGACAGTTTCAGATTCATTGAGATGAACTTGGAGACCAGGCAGAGGGATGGAGGAAGGTATATTAATTGACACTTACGGATCCAGGGGAAGTTTCACAAGTGGCAGAAGAAGCTGGCCTGCCTTCACAGGACAAAGCAGAGAGAGAGACAAGTACAAGCCTAAAGGTTGAAAGCCACAGCACACTTCAGGTACTCCGGCTAGGCACACTTTGCCTATGTTAGATTGAAATCTGAAACCCACCACCACACCTTAAGATGCACCCAGTGACATTGCCTCCATCCAGGTGGCTGCAGAAGCAAACTACAAACCAAAAACTGGATGTATTCGGGGCCATCTATTCAAATCACCACAGAGACTATCACTTTACATCCCCAGAAACAGTGAATAAGGGTTCATCTTTCTTCACCTCCTTACCAGGATTTGCTGTCTTTTTGTTTTTGTTGTTGTTGTTCGAGAGATTATGACTGGAGTGCAATGGAATCTCAGGGCAGCTTGAGAGCTGTAGATGATAATCACTTTTTAAAGATATTTCTTAGCCATTTGTGTTTCTTCTGGTCAGGGAAAAACTCTGAAGATTGACAGCAAGAGAAAGTTGATAAGGAGCTCCACTGTTCAGGGGTCAGTATGGGTGAGAGCCTGAGCTTCCTCAGTGTACTCACTGAAGAGGCCTAGCCTCAGTCAACACCTGCACATAGTTTGGTCCACTGAACATAAACCTTCCTGCCTTGATATCTCATGGGTAACATTAGATCATGCCCCCTTTTCTCTCTTTACATTGTCCTTTTCCTCATATGTCAATGACACATAAAACTCTTTGCATTAAGTTTTCTTGATTGACTTTAGTCTGTGCTCTGTCATGGCTTATACTTTGAAGTTTGTTGGGGTTTGAATGAATGTTGTCCCATAGTCTCAGGTTTTTCAATTAAGTTTCCTACTTATGGCTCCAGCAGGCAGAGTCCTAGAGGAGAAATGAAGAGGGTGTGTCACTTGCGGAAATCTTGAGTCCAGCCCTAAGGCTTCAGAGTCAGCTCATGCTTGCTGTTTATGGCTGTTGTCTGTCTGCTGTGGATGCAGTGAGACAGCATCTTCTGCCATTATAAAACTTCTCATGGGATCTCTAAGCCTGAAATACAAACTTTCTTCCCATAACCTTCTTTGGGTCAGGGGTTGCCTTGCAACAAGAACAGAACTGCAACAAAGTTACACAGCTTGTAAATTATCACACATACATAGTATCCCAAAAGGTCAGTATTTACACATTTAATATATTTTGCTATATGTCTTGCTCCCGCCATGTAGTCCAACCCACTGCCTGAGGACATTGTCATTCTTTGCATCAATTAAGATACAATTAGGAGTATTTAAAAGATAATAGAGATGGAATAGAGAGATGGCCCAGGTGTTAAGCTACTTGCTTGCAAAGCCTAATAACCAGAGTTAAATTCAGAAGTATTCACGTAAAGTCAGATGCACATCTGTCTGGATTTTGATTGAAGAGGCTAGTGGCCCAGGAGCCATGACATGCCCATTCTGACTCTCTCCATCTCTCTCTTTCTGTCTCTCTCCCTCTCACCTGTTGTTACACACCTTTAATTCCAGCATTCAGGAGCTGGAGGTAGGAGGATCACTGTGAATTCAAGACTAGCCTGTGACTACATAGTGAACATCAGGTCAGCATAGAGTACAGACTGATACCCTACGTCAAAATAATAATAATAATAATAATAATAATTGTAAGAGGGGAGAAAGGAAGAGAACAGAGGTAAGAGCTCCAGCATGTGCTTCATGTTATGAGGAACAGAACAGTGTGAGGTTGACTCAACCACCACTCATTAGCCCTGTGATATTGGGCACATGAAAAAAGACCCTATAAATCTTTAATTTTTTTCTTTTATTTTAGAGAAATAGAGGAAAAGAATAGGTGTACTAGGGCCTCAGGCACTGCAATTGAACCCCAGATGCTTGTGCCATCTAGTGGGCATGTGTGACCTTGCGTTTGCCTCCCATTTTCTAGCTCACATGGGATCTGGAGAGTCAAACATGGATCCTTAGGCTAATGCTCTACATGGAGAAGTGAAGGATTCTTTGTGTAAGATATGGAAGCTATGTGTTGAGTTCACTGTCTTTGTGGCTCTACCTTACTTTTATGGGTTTGTTAGCCCTGAGGTACCTACACATGTGAATATTTTGACCTGATCCCTTACTACCCATTCATCTGGGAATTTTTTTCCTTACAATTTTACCTAGGAGATGCCACAGAACGCACAGCCTTATTGAACACAAATAAAACTAGAAGAACTTTTGCTTAGATGGACTGAGGTCTGAATTACCACTGGGTGAAAGCCAATGACCCCACTGAGGTGAACCCTCAGGGAAAGCAGCCTTAGGGTATAGAAGACTAGAATATTTGTGTAATATATTCTAGTGATAGTAGTAACAATATTGATAATAATAATAAAAAGAACAACTTCTGATTTAAACAGCATGACAATGAAAATGGAAATGAAATAACATTAGAATCCTGATCAAACATTTTAAATACATTTTTCCTTCTTTTCAATGAATATATTAAAATAAATTATATGTATCAATGAGAAATTTTATACATGGGTGTCTTGTACCTTGAATATAACCAGCATCTGTTGCCCTGTCTTCTCCCCCACTTTCTACCTCAGGCTCAGCTGAATCAGTGCTCTAGGAGACATTATAGTTCTTTCCCAATTAGTTGATATTATGGGGCCTCTTTGCTTATCTAAGAAACTTAGGCATTCATCTCTGCCAAACTGAGTTACTCCCTTAGGCCAATGTCCTCTCTCAGTACAAGGAAGAATGCAGAGCATGACTGCCCTGCCTAGGGCATTCTGTTTCTGACAACAGTTCTGGGGAGATCTCCCCATGGCTCATTATTTTGAGCATGAGTTTGTGTATTATCAAAATTCATTCACGGTTTTCCTTTTCCTCCCGTTTCTTAAAGCCTTCGTGGAAAATGTACCTCCCTTATAATATTCTCCTACAACATACTTACAGGTCCGTATTCAGGGAATGACATATGATAAGGATATTTCTGTGCAAGGCAGGAAGCCCAACAAGATAGGACAGGGATGACAATACAGTGATGCATCCTCCTTTCCAACTACCACTGTGTTTTCCAATGAACTACTGAATTTATTCAAGAAGAGATGATAAATCAGGAGATTGACTTAGGGGATCGAGGATCCATGGAGGAAACTAGCTGAAGGAGTCGAGCTAGACGAGGATGATCCTCATTCAGTTGGAATGAATGAGGAAAGATAGAGAGACACCCACACATGGAAGGAAACCCATAAGAACAAAAAGACCCTTTTTGAATAAAAGGCCAAAGAGAGCCGGGCTTGGTGGTACACACCTTTAATCCCAGCACTAAAGGGGCTGAGGTAGGAGGATGGCAGTGAATTCAAGGCCAGCATGAGATGACAGAGTGAATTCCAGGTCAGCCCGGGCTAGAGTGAGACCCTATCTCCAAAAACCATCCAAAAAAAGACCAAAGTGTATGAGGAAATAATGAAAGATTCAGAGATCAAAGATCAGTCGTACATGTAATCAAAAGGAGGGTACCCTAAAGCATGACACAGATAAAAGAAAAACACAGAGGTCAAGAAAAGTCTCCTTTTTCCACTGCGAATTTTTTTTCTCCTGTTTATTTTACTTACCTCTTTCATGATCTATATAGGCAGATTAGGTGGCTTCGAGGTTTGAGATCACTTGAGTTATAAATGTATGTCATAAGGTTGGGATGTGTATCATATTTATCTCTGTATTGAAATTTTTATTTACAACAATACCTTTAATTAGCTGTCTACGTATTATACCTCAATTCCTTGGGATTACAATATCTTTAATATCTCTAAAATCATGTGAAGGGAAGATATATATTTTATTAATACTAAAAGGAATATAATATCATATTCCATAAGGCCAATGATATATTTGAAGGTGGTATGAGGAAATCTTAAATAAGGAACATGGGGGGAGTTCAGTGAACTGTTTGGGCTGAATGATAATTGAACTTGGGATTCTAGTGCCAGTGATGCTAATAACTAGACTTGTGAGGCTGATTACATTTTCTAGCCACAAAGCAAAGAAACTGCAAACCCACAAGATATTCCCTAAGTGAGAAAACATATGCAATGTATTATCTTTAGGGCATCAGTTTTTACTCTTTGTGTGTTGTCGCTACCTTTTTGCTGCATGGACAAAATACCAGATAAAACACAGTTTAAGGGAGGAAAGGATTTACTTCTGGCTTACAGTTTCAAGGGGAAGATTATTCCTGGCAGAGGCAGCTGGCTCACTTTACATATCCATAGCAGAGACAGCAAGCAGACGCTGGCTCAGAGCATACAGTAAGCTAGACTTCTAAACCCCATGGCCCACCCCTAGGAATATACCTCCTCCAGGGTCCACCTCTGAAAAATGCGACTAAGTAGGAAGGTTAATCAGAAATGCCTGAGGATATGGAGGACATTTACAGTCAATCCACTATAGTGTCTATGTAGAGGTCAAAATGCTTAGACTTTTCTTGAGGAGGACCTCACTCGGTCGGCCGCTGTGTCCTCGACCAGATATGCAACTTAGGCTGCCTTGAATCTTCAGCCTGTCAGGGTCTGATATTATAAGCACATACCACCTCATCTGATTTCTAGTTGTTTTGACCATGCTGAGACAGAACCATAAAACCAATTGTCCATTTCAGGATGAGGTTATTTTTGTAACGTTTATTTTACTTTATTTATTGAAGAGAGAAATACAGATAGAGGTAGGCAGAGGTAAAATGGGAAGAATTGTTGCACCAGAGCCCCCAACAACAGCAAACGAACTCTAGATGCATGCACCACCTTGTGCATTTGGCTTATGTGGCTCCTGGGGAATCGATCCTGGGTCTGTTGGCATTTCAGGCAAGTGCCTTGTCTGATATGCCATCCCACAAGCCTGAAGTTTTCATTTCTATTAAATTCCATTCACAGCTTAGAGCCTGGCTGCATTAGTTCACCACTTCCATAACTTTAACCAGCCCACCATTCAGCCTCATTTAACTTTCTCTTTACCCAGGGACTTAAAATTTCCCAATATAGCCAAGGCAAAATCTCACCGTAACCCATACTTAGCTTGGAACTCACTCTCTAGCGGAAGCTAGCCTCGAACTCATGGCAATCCTCCTACCTCAGCCTCCCAAGGTACAGAGGTAAAGGCTTGAGTCACCAACCCCATCTTTCTCCTCCTCTTTGCCTTTTCTTTTTGCCATTTAAATGAGATGAACAGAAATCTTACCTTCTTTTTATTTATATGAGAACTGCTGGACTCTGGAAGATTGGCTTATTAGCTTTCAGAGGGGAAAGAAGGCTCTGTCAGAAACTGGGCTTGATTTTTTTCTGTGTTTATGTTCGGTCAGAGAAGCTGGCTGCATTCAGTCATGTCCTCTGAAATTGAGCATGTTGGATTTAGTAGTAATGCATTGGTATGTTTAGCAGAAGGACACAAAAAATTTAAAGTTTGGCACAGAAAGAAACATGGACAAGTTTGGATCCCAGAAGGCTGCAAGTGATTCAGCTGTAATTGTTTAAGAGATTACCACAATTGAGGATGGGCCAGCTGCTCTGCATTGGGACAATATGGGGAGTGCTGATTTTTTTTTTGTTTGTTTTTTTTCTAAAAGAAGGGAGCCCAAAGGAAGAATGCTGAAGGAGTTTCCTGATCCTTGCCAAGCTTCATACCCCATTTGATAAACAAATTTGACAGTGTCACCCACATGGGACTAGTTTTGGAAGCATTAATATGCAGGAACAAGAAGGTCATGAAGTTCATGCTGTCTCTGTAATTGGTCACTGAGGCTAGGTTGTGTGAAGCTGCCTGAAATCCTTGTGGGGAGACCTTGTGAAGCCATTGTGTGAAGCTGGGAAGATTAACTGAACCCTAAGTCATTGTAGAGATTTCAAGATTTTAAAGAATCTAGGAGTTTGGGATGGCTGTAAAGGAAAGCTGCCGGCTTTTGGTTGTGGTAGTTGGGGGTGTCAGATTCTGCAACAGAAGCAAATGGCATACCTGAAATGGAATTCCCCAAGTCCTTTTGAACACAGAAAATTCCATCTCAGGCGTCAGGTGCCAGATCTTGAGTAGCAGCATTTGATGTTTCTCATTCTGGTTTCTGACCTTGCATCAGTCCAGTCTTTCCTTGTTTTACCCCAACTCTTTGACTTTGGAATGGGAATGTTTAACCTATGCCATCATGTGTTGGAAGTATGTAACTTGTGTGTTCCGGATTTTCTAGTTGCTAGGACAATGAACCCAACCAAAAGCAACTGAAGGGAGTAAAGTTTTCATTTTGGTTTATAATCCTGAAGGGAAGCTTCATAAGGCATGGAAAATCATGTCATGAATAGAGGCTGGACCTCACCTTCTTGGCACGGAAAGTATAAAAGAGTGGAAGGAGCATGAGTCAAACTAACACTGGCAAACAATGGGTAATACAATTCAATGCTCACACTCCAGTGATGCACCTTCCCCAGCAATCTCCACCTTCCATGTTGCCATCAGAAGGAGACCAAGAATTCAGGACATATGAGTTTATGGGGGTCTCATGGTTAAAACTAGCACATTGTGTTTTAGTTTTGCAAGGATCATAGTTCAAAGACTGTCTTGAGTTTCAGATGAGACTTTGCACTGACCCTTTTAAAAAATATTTTTATTCATAAGAGGGAGAGTCAGTGAGAGAGAGAGAGAGAGAGGGAAACACAGACAAAGAGCATTATAGGGGTTCCTATCACTGCTTAAAAAAAAAAAGTCAAACAAACAAAGAACTCCAGATGCTTGCACCACCTTGTGTATCTGACTTTACATGTGTACTGGGGAATTTAACATCACTGAGAAATCTCTCCAGCCCTGAACTGTGAACTTTTGAATAGGGGTGGGACTAGTGAAGACTATGTGGAACTTTTTAGGTTGGATTGAATGCACTTTGTATCATAAGATGTCCATGATTCTGTGGGGCCAGGGGTGGATATGGTTTATTGAATGCAAACTGTCCCTCATGGCCTCATGTATTTGTGATTAAGCCTCATTTAATTTTCAGCTGGTGAGGCCTTAGGAGGTGGAACCATACTGGAGGAAGTGTGTCAATAGATGAAGGCCATAGGGTGTTATAACAATTTGACATGGCAGAGTTTCTGTCTCTATTTTCTCTCTCCTGATGTGGAGATATGATGCCCAGCTACATTCCTTTTCCATTCTTTCTCTGCTATGATGAAGCTGTTCCTTAAAAGTTTGAGTTATAAATAAACCTTTTCCTTCCATGAGTTGCTTTTGTGCTTCTGGTCAGGTTTCTTTTTTTCCCCCCAGAAACAGGAAGGTACCTTCTAGAACTTACTTGACATACTTGATTAATATTTGGGTATTATAAGAGTCAGTGAACAGGAGCTTTAAATTATTACAATTTTTATGCTATACTGTTGAGTAAGCCAAGCATATTTTATACATATTCTAGTTTTACAAGCAGAAGTACTAAAAAATAAGATAAGTCAAGAACTTATAACCTACCTGGACTGCTGGTGCAGACCAATAGTCATAATAACAGGAGTATTACAAATTGGAGGCTATCTTAGGCAAATTATTGAGACCCCAAATCTCAATTTTTTAAAAAGTAAAAATTAGACTAGATATATCGCTCAGTGGTAGAGTTCTTGCCTTTTGTACATGCAAGGTACTATATTCAAAACAAACTAACCTATAATTTCAGTGTTTGCTTCTACATTCATAATAACTATTTTAATGTTGAATTCTTTCTATTTTCTAAGAAAATTCTTATCCCGATGTAGGAAAAATCAGGGAATTTCTATTTATTTCACTAAGTACCAAAATACTTTTTAGAAATACTTGGAATTTAACCTCAGGCCTCAAGCATGTTAGACAAATTATTTACCGTTTAGTCATATCTTACCCCCTGAAAAAAATTTTATTCTTAAATATGCTAAATAACAATGGCTGAAACCTGGATTCTAATGCTTAATAAATCTTAAAATAAAGTCAGGCATGATAACTCATGTCTGTAATGTGTTGCAGTGTGATGCTTTGTCCAATAAATATATCTTACATTAAATAGAAAAAAGAAATTAGGCTGGAGAGATGGCTTAGCAGTTAATCGCTTGCCTGTGAAGCCTAAGGACCCCAGTTTGAGGCTCGGTTCCCCAGGTCCCATGTTAGCCAGATGCACAAGGGGGCACACGCGTCTGGAGTTCGTTTGCAGAGGCTGGAAGCCCTGGCATGCCCATTCTCTCTCTCTCCCTCTATCTTTCTCTCTGTGTCTGTCGCTCTCAAATAAAAATAAATTAAAAAAAAGAAAAAAGAAATTGCCAATAAGTAAATATATATGTATATGCATTTATAAAGAGAGAGCGATGAATAAGGTAACTATATATACTTACGTGCACCTATATACAGCTGTGACACAATGAAAATATGCATTGGGAATAAATATCAACTAAACAATTGAGAGTAACTACAGATAGAGAGATAGATATGTAAACAAGGTACCTATGTACAGCAGAAATACAAGGAAGATATGCACTGGACTCTATGACTCTCCATTACAGTCATAAATGTCACATGTTGTGGGTTTATTGTTGTTTTTCACTGTGATTGATCCAAATATTTCTCCTTGTAAAATATTGATTTAAATTTTGTATTTACTTGTCAGTATATAGGCAAAGAGCATGTTATTGGAATGGGAAAATTCTTGGAAATATGAAACTTCAGTAGTATAATTTTGATGTTGGGACAATAGAAAAAAAGTGAAAGTTATCATTTCTCAATCTTTATCCTAAGACAGACTGTTGTATCATTCTCATCAGAAAAAATAATTTGTTCAATTCTACTTTGTGTCACTCCTTGTAATCTTTCTTATCAATCATATAAAAATGTAACTTCACTTACTTTCATTATTAAAGCACGTGTATGCAAAATTAACTCATCATGAATCAGATTTCTTACTGAAGGTTGGTACTTTATATAAATGTATGTTTGATCTTCTCTTAGGAAACTTGCATACTTTGTACTCTAGTTGTTTAGTTAAAGAAAACCAACTGATTCCCATGCAAATGTTGATTCTAAGGTATGCACACATTTTGTAAGAAGGTGAAATATGGTCTGTTTCCCAGTGTAACCAACATGTAATAGGTGATCAGATGAAAAATTTTTTTTGAGTTTTCATTCCTTAATAATTTTTATGAGAGTAGTCTCTGTATTTAATTTTCAAACTGTATTTTCACATTGTGTATAATCTTAAAAAATTGTTCAGGAGGAAACAAAAGCCCAGGTTGATTGATGATGAATACGTCAAAATCCTGACCTTTATGTGTCTCACTAGTATCTATAAGTAATACTGCATAGCTACAACAGCTATGCATTTAACACTTATCTTTACTGTCCTTTCAAAAGGATTCAATACACTTTTGTGTAGTGTTTCAGGATTATAGAATTCTATCATGTGCACAATTTCACAAAGCTATTTTTGACACAATTAAGACTAGACTCCTTGTCTAGAGTCCACACTCTTTTACTCCTCCTAATATGAGTCACATTTTGAGGCTCATGCCTCAGTTGTCTTCAAAGTATTAACCAATTGGAGCAGACAGCTTCACATTCACTGAGATGAACTCCCAGACCAGACACAATTATGGAGGAAGGGATTTACTGAAGCTTACAAATCCAGAGAAGTTCCATAATGGCAGAAGTATCTGGCTTATTTTTACAGGACTAAACTGAGAGAGAGAGAGAGAAAAGCACAAGCCAAAAGCCAAAAGTCACACAGCACAGCACACTTCAGGAACTCCTGCTAGGCACACTTTACATATCATTAGATTGAAATCTCAAACCAACCACCACAACTTAATATCTGCCCAGTGACACTGCCTCCAGCCAGGTGGCTGCAGATACAAACTACAAACTAATAAAACACTGAGTATATTGGGGGCTATCATGTCAAACTACCACATCCCACCTCTGCCCCTCCCCAATAGATTTATAACCATCACACATTGTGAATTGTACTCAATTCAATTTCAATATCCCCACAGTCTTGATCAATTTAAGATAGTAAGTCCTTTAAAATCAAACAAGCTAAATACTTCCAACATATAAAGGCACAGAGTAAACATCTTCAACTGGTATAATGCATAGCAAAGAGAGACTAAAACAATGCACACTCAACCACCATCAAACAAACAACAAACTTCTGCAGTTCAAGTTCAATACAACCAGACACTGACAGTCTCTGGATTTTCCAATTTCACCCCTCCAGCTGGGTAGAGTAGCCAGTGAATATTTTCATCCTATGCCAACAATGTGCTTTATGGTAGGTAGCACTTGCAGTCCTGGTATATCCAAAACCTCTTCATGTCTTCAGACAAACCATGATCCATCTTCCAAAGGCTCTTTCAGCCTATCAGGGCATCAGTCCTTTCCTCATGCCACATCTCAGCTGTAGCTACTGGAACCGTGTGCACTTCTCTATAACTTCTTGCATTTTTCATGCTTCTGAAACCAATACCAGGTGTGCAGGACACAGACATATTCTTAATTCAGGAACAAAACAAATCTTAACCTTGAAAAGCAGGTTTCTTTCCAAAAGAGTTCACATTTCTATGATAGTCTTTCATCAAGCATCTTTTCAATTGTTTTAATGCAAAGAACTTGGGCCATGTTCCTTAAGATTGTTTAAGTATTTGACAATAGAAGTATCAGTAACCTAAGACCAGTCTCAGTGCCTGTAATTTTAACTTGCTTGAAGATTTCCAGCTCAAAAATCTTAAATCTGTCAGTCCAATTATCTTTAGCCAAGCACATCAGTCCATTACAAAATTTAACCTTGATCAACCTCTCTGGGCCTGGGCAGCAGAACCCAGCCCTTATGCCAGTAGCTCAGTTTCAACAATGTTCTCTGTAGTCTTTCCTTCCCCTTAGAATTTTCATAAGCCAAGCCTCAAAGTTCAAAACTGTCTGCAGTTAGCATTTTCAACTCTCATCAGAATAGTCCATATAACTTGGCTTATCACTCCAGAAGGGATCTTCAGTTGTAAGCATGAAGTCCTTGCCCATTCCTCTAAAACAAAAGTTCCAAAAGACCACAACCACATGGCCAGATTCATCTTAACTCATTCCTGGTACCAACGTGTGTAGCAGACAGCTTCAGGTTTGCTGAGATGAACTTCCAGACCAGGCACAGTTATGGAGGAAGGAATTTATCAAGGCTTACAGATCCAGGGGAAGTTCCATAATGGCAGAAAAAGCAGGTCCTGCCTTCACAGATCCAAGCAGAGAGAGAGAAACACAAGACAAAAGAAAAAAAGCCACATAGCACAACACACATCAGGAACTCCAACTAGCCACACTTTGCATATCTTTAGATTGAAATCTCAAACGCACCATGATACCTTAAGAACTTCCCAGTGACACTGCCTCCAGCCAGGTGGCTGCAGATTCAAACTACAAACTAATAAAATGCTGAATATTTTGGGGGCCATCTTTTCAAACTATCACACCAATGTTTCTTAATTTATATGAACATGACAATGTGATAAAAGTACTTGCAAAGATACATAGCTTGACCAACAAGAGTAAAAATAAATACATAATTACTGAAACAAAAGATTAGTTCTTATTGTTGTTGCTTTTTCATAGAGGAAATTGTTAGATTGCATGTGGCCCAGTTTCACTAAAAATATTGCAAACAAAGCTCAATGGGGACATTACCTTAACTGTAGAGAGTCAGAAGAATCTAATAATTACTAATGAGCATGGGTATTTATTAGGATTATTTTATTTCTTCTATTATGTCTAACTGTCCTTTATTAGAAGTTCACTGCTTCACACAACACTGTAAATGGGGAGACACTTTCCACAAGGTTTGTAGAAGTGTATTTTTTTGAAACTTGGCTGGGTGAGGGATTTCACAGTAGTAATTAATTCTAAAAAGTTTGAATAAAGATAGGTCACATTCAAGGTTCCTTTATCATAGAACACATGTGTATCTTCCATGTGGGCTTGTGTTCTCTTGAAAATTGCCAAATCTACTGACCATGGACATCTTTAATTTAGAATGTATCCTTTTTGGCAGAAATTATGTAAGAATAAATACAATCATATAGGACATTTCACTTTTTTTTTTTTTTTACATTTATTCACTTTTTCTGGGTTTCCTGGGCAGGATTTGCAGATACCTTTGTAACGCCTGATCCAGAATGAGCTTATGGAAAGAAAGTGTTTATTTAAAGTTTACAGATTTCAGGAGAAGTTTCTTCATAATGGAAGAAGCTGGATCCACATCCACAGCAGAGAGAGATACAAAAACACAGCAGCCAGTACAACCTGACTCTAAACATATACTTCTTATTGCTGGACTCTAGATTTACTCTCAGTGACACACCTACTCCATCAGGACTCTGACTCTGCCCCAAAAGACTCATGATCAACTGTATTAGGGTTCTCTACAGGAACAGAACTGATAGAATGAATTGTATTAAAAGGGAATTTATTGGATTAGCTTGCAACAGTCAAACAATAGCAGATTACAGGCATGAGAGTCAAGGAACCTAGTAGCAGCTCAGTCCAGGAGGCTGGATACCTCAGCAGTCCCAATCCAGCACTGAATGCCTGGAGGTGTCCTGAAGAGATGCTGTTCTTCATTCCACAATGGTCTTCAGTCCACACTAGAAAGCAGAAAAGGGGCACCTGTAGCCAGGTGGGAGGGGAGGAGAACACCTTTCTTCCCAGAGCTTCTTTAGATAAAGCCTCCCCTCCTAGAATGGCTGCCCACTCTGGGGGAAGGACTCAACCCGGGAGTAGGATTCCTCCTTTAGTTAATCCTTCCTGGAAGAAATCTCAGAGACCTACTTATGAGGAATGTCTGTGGATTCCTAAATATATCAATTTGACACAAACTGAACCATCACAAGTCCACCACTTGTCAACACCAAACCATATTTCTTTATATCATACCTAATTTCCAAATGAAGATAGTAACAAGGTCATAACTCCACCTAACATGGTATAACTATCACTCATACAACCATAAATGCACAATCTCTCCCAGCCCCATACAAAGCAAGTTTGCATGAGAAAGGTCTAATTATTTCCTTTTCCCCCAGTGTACAGTTACCCTAGCAAAGGATAGGACTAAGCTTAATATTGAAACTTTAAGGGATTGTGGAAGGGTCCTTCCTCAAGGGAAACCTGCCACCCTTTCAATCAAGAGGCTCAGTATATGAAAACTGACTCAAGTCTGGAAACTGGTTAACAGGCCTTGATTCTCTGTTGCTATAATTCAAAATGGGTTTTTGTTCCTTTGCTCTAGAACTTTTCTGCTTATACACATCAAGTAGGAACTTAGTAGGCTTTTGATCTATTTTACTTTGGGGAACACCATGATTAATCAGCCAGTACCAAAGGTCTACAGGAGTGCTATTGGTACAAGCATTGTTTTGTATCCGCTGTCCATTATGGTAAACACACTCACCTTGCCTTTGGCAGTTTAGCACTGCCACTTGGCCCTTGAGATCCAGCTACACTCATTGCATCTAAATCACCTAATGCAGCAACTGCAGCTCCCACTGTGATGTCTTCATTACATAAAAGACCAATGACTGGGCATTTTAAATATGCTGGTGCTCCCCTCACAAATCTGTTTCTTATAGTCTTAGTGAAGGGCATATCTTCTGGATGCTCCCGTTGTGGGGACACAGAAAACTTTACATGACAAATCCACTCCAGCATTCCAAGTTCTCTGAGACTTTTAATCCCTTCATCAGCATCAAGCCAAGGGATATCAGGCAGCTTGTGCTCATTCACAGGAGGCCATGTTTGGATCCATAGTCAGCCAACCAATGAAATAAACTCTTGGCACCTCTTCCAACTGCATGAGCTGCAGTGTTAAATCTAAAATTTGTGCTCAGTGGGCCCATTTCAATAAATTCAGCCTGATCTAATCTTATATTTCTTCCACCATCATCCCACACCCTTAAAATCCATTCCCACACATATTCCCCATGCTTCTGTCTGTACAAATTAGAAAGCTCTTGAAGTTATTTATTTAGGAGTATACCTCACTTCATCTTTAGTCAAGCTTTTTATCTCACCTTTAGGGGCATGCCTAGCCTTCTGCCTTGTTATAGGCCTAGAGGCAAAGATAGATGGGCACTGAGAAGCATAAGTACCTCCTGCAGGGAGGGTCATTGCTGGTTCCTCAGACAAAGAAGGATTAATTCACCCAGCCAAAGGTGGAGAGGGCAAGACTTCATGGGGTGGGGATTCAACTGCCCCTAAAGGAGGGGAGGCCACATTCTCATCCAAAACAACTTCTTCAGAATCTGAGAGTTCAATGTCCCCAGATTCTTCAGGGTCCTCCCACACATCCCCATCACAAGTTATAGGACCCCACTTTTCCAATCAGTGCCCTCACTTTAACTTCTGATATCCTGTGAGGCTGGGAATTGAGCTTACATTGCAAGTTGGCCAATCTTACAATGAGAGCTTGGGTTTGGTTTTCTGCAATTTAAGCCCTGTTCTGGCTAGAGAGGAGACTCTTCTCCAGGGCTCCCTTAGAAACCTACAGATCATGTATGTGGTTCATAATCTTGAAAATTTCCTTTCTGAGCTTCTACTTTTCTTTCAATTTTATCCAAAGATGCTAGAAGCATCCAGCATCATCATTTGTTTTACTCTTCCACAAAGAGATTAGGAGGCAGGAAACCTAGACTTGGGAATTGTTAGGCAAGGAAAGGATAATGGGTGGGTGGTTCCTTGAGAAATGTGAATGACTCACTTCCTTATGTCTCTGTCGCTCTCCTGTTTCCCACTCTCCTGCTGTTCTTGTTGACTCCATTTTGTGCTGACCTAACATAAAATTCCTTGTTCTTCACAAGATATGGACTCAGTATCAGCAAATACATCTATCTTATGGAGTTCCTTAAATAATTCACACCATGGATTATTAATACCCTCCTTATAACCAGTAAAAGTGCTCTCCTTATTACCAGTAAAAGTACTGTCTTTATTACCAGTAGAGCCTTTAGTGGCACCAAAGTTGGAGAACCAATTCCAGAGAGCACCAAACCCACTAAGGAAATCCATCCTTATAATTCTGTTTCTCTAGAACCGCTCCTGGTACCACAAGCTGTATTAATCAGGGTTCTTTAGAGGAACAGAATTGATAGAATGAATTATATTAAAAGGGAATTTATTGGATTATTTTAAAACACTCTAACAATAGCAGATTACAGGCATGAGTCAAGGAATCTGGTAGCTTCTCAGTCCACGAGGCTGGATGTCCCAGTAGTCCCAGACCAGCATTGAAGGCCTGGAGGTGTTCCAGAGAGATGATGCTCTTTAGTCCATGCTGGTCTTCAGTCCACACTGGAAAGCAGCAAGTAGCACCTGCAGCTAGGTGGGAGGGGAGGAGAATACCTTTCTTCCCAGAGCTTTTTTTGGTAAAGCCTTCCATCCTAGAGGGGCCACCCACTGTGGGGGAAGGGTTCACCCTGGGGGAAAGATTCCTCCTTTAGTTAATCCTTCCTTGAAGCAACCTCAGAGACCCACTTATGAGGAATATCTGTGGATTCCTAAACAGATCAAGTTAACACAAACTTAACCATCACAGCATATCACAATACAAGCTGCACTCAGTCCAACTTCAAAGGTCTGCATAGTCTTTGCTAACTTTAACACTGTTCAAAATTCTAATTTCTCAACTGAGTTTCAAGTCACTTGACTGTTTGCCCTGTAAAATCACAAGTTCCATACTTGTACCATAATGTCACAGAGTAAGCATTCCCATTGCAAAATGAAGACATAATAAAGAAAGACTGGGAAAATGCAGAAATCAGTAACATCAGGAAAACATCAAACATCTGTGGTTCCAAGTTTTAATGGCTATAAACAGAGATGATGTCTCTGGATATCCAATTTGGCTCTTCCAACTAGGCTGCTCACAACCAAAGAAAAACTTCATCTTAACATGTTAGCTCTTCTCGGCAGTTGTTTCACAGTCCTAGTATATCTAAAACATCTTTGGCCTACATTGCAAACCACAGTTCATCTTCATAGCTCCCAACAATGTCCTTACTTGTTCTACCTCCATAAAGGAAATTCAACCCTGCTTTACATTACTGCATCTCTGTGGCTCCTGGAACCAGTTCATGTTCATGATCAACTTACTTAATTTTTCAAGCTTCCAAAACCAGTACCATGTGGGCAGTATAGTCAAATTTGTAAATCCAGCGGGGAATAAAGTTTGACCTTGAAGAGTAAGAAATCTCTTTACCAGTCTTCCACCAAGCCACCTGCTTTTAAAAGAATTTTTATTCTTACACACTTGAGCCTTCCATGGGTGTGTTTCACCCTCAGGGCTTCATTCATTTGTTCACATACAAAACAGTTGATCCATTGTTGATAGCTGTAATCTGGTTAACAATAGCATTTTAAGTAAACAAACCAGTCTCTGTACCTGACTTCATCTTGATTGTTTTTTTTTTCCTATGATATACTGTGCATCTTTTATTTATTTATTTTTAAGTTTTTTCTGTTTATTTTATTTATTTATTTGAGAGCTACAGGCAGAGAGAGAGAGAGAGAGAGAGAGAGAGAGAATGGGCACGTCAGGGCTTCCAGCCACTGCAAACGAATTCCAGACCCGTGTGCCCCCTTGTGCATCTGGCTAACGTGGATCCTGGGGAATTGAGCCTCAAACCGGGGTCCTTAGGCTTCACAGGCAAGCGCTTAACTGCTAAGCCATCTCTTCAGCCCCTGTGCATCTTTTATATCTTTCTGTTCTGTACCTTCTTCCCAGCTGTATTAGTCAGGGTTCTCTAGAGGAACAGAATTACTAGAATGAATTATTTTATAAAGGGAATTTATTGGATTAGCTTACAGTAGTCCAATAGCAGTTGCAGGCCCGAGAATCACCGAACCTGGTAGCTGCTCAGTCCACGTGGCCAGATGCCTCAGCAGTTCCGACCCGGCACTGCAGATGGTGCCGGAAAGCCTGGAGGTTTCCTGAGGAGCCGGAAAGCCTGGAGGCTTCCTGAGGAGCCGCTGGGTTTCGATCCACGTGGGTCTTCAGTTGATGTTGGTCTTTAGTCCTTACTGGTCTTCAATCCACGCTAGAAGTTAGGGAGCAGCTCTGGCAGCCAAGTGGAAGGAAGGAAGGAAAAAGGGAACTCTTCTACCTAGAGCTTCCTTATATCAAGTCCCTCTCTGAGCAGGGCCGCCCACTTTGGGGGAAGGGCTCACCCTGGGAGAAAGACCTCCTCCTTTAGTTGATCCTTCCTAGAAGCAGCCTGTGGACTACTAAACAGATCAAGTTGACAACACCTTAACTATCACAAGTCCATAGTTCTTACTGCCTTCAGGTCTTTCAGCTCTGACCAGGATAGACCATCAAGCTGTACTTACAGCACTGCAAAGCATCTCTTAGGCCAAAGATTCAACTTCTTCCACTTTCTTCTTGAAAATCAGTTCCAAAAAGACTGAAGTCACAGTCAGGTGTCTAGCAGCAACCCCACTCCTGGTACCACTATACTGTTGCAGTCCAGTTCGCATTGCTGTTAGAAATCACCCAACCAAGAGCAGCTTCTGGGAAAAAGAGATTTATTTTGGCTTACAGGCTCGAGGGGAAGCTTCATGATGGCAGGGGAAAATGATGGCATGAGCAGAGGGTGGACATCACTCCCTGGCCAACATAAGGTGGACTACAGCAACAGGAGGGTGTGCCAAACACTGGCATGGGGAAACTGGCTATAAAGCTCATAAGCCCGCCCCCAACAATACACTCCCTGCAGGAGACATTAATTCTCAAATATCCATCAGCTGGGAACCTAGCATTCAGAACACCTAAGTTTATGGGGGACACCTGAATCAAACCACCACACCAGCATACCAGTCCATTATTTAAAAATTGAACCTTGCTTAAATCCTCAGCATGATCATAATGCAGCCAACTTTTCCATCAATAGTACAGGAATAACGAAGTTCTTCCCTTCCCTTTTGAAACTTCATAAGCCAGGCCTTCATAGTTCACAATTGTTTCTGCATTTAGCATTCAACTTCACCAAATAGCTAAAAATCGCTGATTAAAGATCTTTAAGGCTTATCCAATTCAAAGTACCAAATCCTTCCACATTCCTTATGCAAACACATTACAAAAGATGGAAACTCGTAGTCAGATTCATCGTAACAATGAGTCTTTTGAAAGTAGAGGACCTGAGTGCTGAAGAAGTGTTCTGCTCTTCAAAGTAAGCTTTCCACCCAACTTTACAATCAAAGTGGTTTTTGGAAATGGACACTGGACAATGTGTGTTAGGGTTGTTAAAATCCCTGCATGAAAGCCTGATGGAGTTATGAGGATGAAACATGGTTTACAGTGGAGATTCAGGATTTTGGAGATGCCAGCACTATAGAATGGTCACCAAAGAGAGTTTCTGGCTCAAGATGGAGTTTTCTTTTTTTGAGAGACAGAGAGAGAGAGAGAGATAAAACATGTGCCAAGGCCTTCAGCCTCTGTAAATGAATTCCAGATGCATATGCCACCTTGTGCATCTGGCTTACTTGGGTCCTGGGGAATTGAACCTGGGTCCTGGGTCCTTTGGCTTTGCAGGCAAGTGCCTTAACTGCTAATCAATCTCTTCAGCCCTGATGTGGAGTTTTATTTTGGCTGTGGGCAGCCCCACTAGAAAAGCAGAAGTAGAACTCCAGAGATTTTGCTGTGACTCCCAGATAGACACATAACTGCAGGGTTTGATATTTGCCCTGCTTGTTTTACACCTTGCATTGGTTCAATCTTTCCTTGAAATGCAACCTTCTACAGGGCAAAAGTTTACTCTGTGCTATTATGTGTTTGGGATTTTACAGAGTCACAGTTAAGAGACCTTGTGGTACACAGATATTTTAACAATGTTGGGATTTAATTTTTTTTTAAAGGTACTTTTAAGTTAGTCTGAATCCCTTACATTTTATATTATAAATGGGTGTGTGTTTATGGAGGGCAGAAGAGAATGTTATAGTTTGAATAAAATTTCCCCCAAAACTCATGTGAATGTGTTGTGCTGAATTCTTGGTCCCCAGCTGATGTCAATTTGGGAGGAGGAGCCTTTCTGGAGGAGGTGTATTGTTGGGGTTGGCATTGTGGTGATATAGTCAGCTCCCCATTACCAAAACTCAGATAACTCTCCTATTGCTATTTTCCATCTGCTATGGCAAGGATGTTATGTCCAAACTCTGTTTATGCCATGCTTTCCCCTTCTACAGAGCTTCCCCTTGAGAATGTAGGCCAAAATAAAAACATTCCTCCCCCTTTGGGCTGGACAGATGGCTCCGTGGTTAAAGGCACTTGCTTGCAAAGTCTGATGGCCTGAGTTCAATTCCATAGTATTGAGCCAAATACACAAAATGGTGCATGTATCTCAAGTTTCTTTGTATTGGCAAGAGGCCTGATGTGCCCATACTTTCTCTCTGCCTACTTACCAGCTGCCTTTGGTCAGGTGCTTTGTTCCAGCATTTAAAAGATTACTTTAACATTTATCAACCTCAAGGTATGCCTGTAATGACACACCTCTTCAGAAAGACTCTACCTCCTAAAGGCTCCACCATTGGGAGACTAAATAGGAGGCTTCATTACAAACATTTGGGCATTGAGGGACATTTTATATTTGAACTACCCACCTGATTTTCAGAGTGGGAAGTGGTCTCAGAAACAGAACTCCAGGGAAGGAGACCAACACAGAGAAAAATCAACTCCTACCAAATCAGAGAGCCAGAGCCTCAGACGCCCCCAACACCTCAGCATTGAAGCAGACCAAAAATGAACCCAACATGGCTCAGGGAAATTTTGCGGAAGAGGGGGCGGAAAGAATGTCAGAGTCACATGTTGGGTCATGATATGCAGAGACGTTTATCGTACCAATAATTGTGGGCTAACTCCACAATGCACGACCCATTTACATCAACAAGGAGGGTCCATTGGGAGGGGGTAGATCATGGATGAGCCTAAACAATGGTACCAAACTGCCTGTATTTGCTGAAAAGAAAAATAATAAATTAAATTTTAAAAAAGAAAGAAACAGAACTCCATTGACTAGTGATGGAAGCTCCATTTAACAAATGTGAGAGACTGACTCATTTACAGGTGTATGATGATACCAAGCATATATGAGGAGACCACCCTGGTAGAATAGATATGATAAAATGCTGATGGTAATTTAACAGATCATATTCAATTCCTTTCAGAGCATCACAGAGAGATGAAGATATGACACAGAGATTTTACAGAAACTTCATCAACCTGGGTCCTCTCCAACATTTTTATTTTTATTTCATTAACAAAGTTTTACACAACTTCACTCTAACCATTCTCCTTTTGTGAGTAGTTTGTGGTCAACATATCATGGAAAACATCCTGTAAATATAAGTAGTGATCCAATCCAGTCTGAACTAGTATTATGTGCATGTGAAGTAATGAAAACTATATCCTCAGAGTGAACTTAATGAGAAAAGTCCTATTCATTTGATGCCTACGCATGACTGAACATACTTCTTAACTTATGTATATATGATCTACAATAAGGCCCAAGTTTCCATCTGTCAATGAAAACACAAAGTATACATGTCTAGTCCCTCACAACCTAACTCCTCCTAAACTTATAAAAGAAAATGCAGAGCAATATCCCAGGGGGTCTGCGGTACTCTTGCTTGAGATCTCTGCTTCCTTGCAGTGAATCAACACTGTACTTTCATCTTTAAATAAATTCCCTTGCTCTCTTTCCACTGTGTTTGCTTTTTGAATTCTTCATAAAAGCCACAAATAACTTGGTAAACAACTAGTCCAGAAAATGACCACCTGTAACAAGAATGTCAACCTAAGCTGCCTCAGGTCAGAAGAGGCAGGAGTTCCATGTTGTGCCTCCTAACACTTAATAGATTCCTTCTACTGACATCCATCTAACAGAGACCTTGAGTAGTTCTACACACTGAGGTGAACATCATTTCTTCTTATGTAATATCAGAGATTTGAGGCTCTAAAATGGAAACATATGTCTGAAGTAAGGAAAGATTGCCAGTTAAGGTCAATCATCAGGCAAATTGCACTGAAGTGTGTGGACGGTTTAGTCTGTATCAGTAAGTGTCACAAAGAATCACCTGTATTGCCAACCATCAAGGACTCTAGGCAGAAATGACATGCATAGAGGCCTGTCACTTCCCCCTCAGGTTAATAGGGCAGGAGAAGTTTTAAGTTTAAAGAAATGCAGGTGGGAATATTAGGACTCCCTCTGCATTGCATTGATGACACTTATTTACTACCCTGTGTTGATGTGACATTCACAAAGCCACAATCTCCCTGCCATAGCTTTCATTATTATAAGGCCAATGACGTGTGTAACCAGAGCATGTCTTCCTTACTTCATGCTTCTTGTTAAGCACAGGAAAGTACAGGACACAAAATGAGGAGAAACCTCATAGTCAAAAGAAATAACGCTAGAGAGATGGCTCAGCAGTTAATCGCACTTGCTTGAAAATCCTATTGATGGCCCAGGTTAGATTGTCCAGTGTACATGCAAAGCCAGATGCACAAAGTAGCACATGTGTCTAGAGAGTTTTTGCAACAGCATGAGGCCCTTGTGTACCCATTCTATCTCTTTCAAATAAATAAATAAATTTTTAAAGGAATATCAATTACTTTCTGCACAGAAGCAAATTATGTGACCTAGAAGTGATTATTCACCTTTCAATAGAGGGGACAAAAATGTTACTACCATGCCTGTAATTATCACCCTTATAAGACTTTGGAGGATGACTATCTATAAAGACATACTTGTTTTCCCAGTATCAGGTCCAGTGGAAATAAATTCATTGATCAGATACAGCAGTCACCAGACAGTAGAAGGGAGGAAGCCAATATATGTCAGTCAGTAAATCAAGTGATTTCTGTTCTTTACACATGTTGCACAAGTCTTGCTGATACTCATAGATGGGCCATCAAAAGTTAAGAGTGTATGAATACTTTCAAAGCCCACAGAGCTGGTAATCATCAGGGGTAGGAGTACATCTATGATGTGACATAAATCAAAGACATAGTATTGCACTATTCCCTAACTGAGACTTGACTCAGGTCTCAAAACTCACTTTTCTTCTCCTGACTCTAAAGGTATCATAACAAACTTTAATACACAAAATACTGTATATAATATATAGCAAGAGCAATTAGATCACCAAGATAAGTGTGGAATGTATTTTGCTTGTCATTGACACGGGTTTTCACAGTATACCCCCAGCTGGTCTGGATTCACAGATAGTCCAGGTTTGCTTCAAACTTTTGGAAGTCCTGATGCTTCACCATCCTATAGACAAAGATTATAACCGTGGACTCAATTCGGGTAAATATGAGTTATGACTAAAAAGTGTACATTTAGTGGTGATAAGATCACATAAAAATTTTATGTTAGAGAGCTTTAAATATCAGAGAACAACAACAACAACAAAAATTGGATATGGTATTCCATTTTTTTAAGTAAGCGTTTGAGGAAAAAGTGGATTACCAGACCAGTTAAAGTATGAACATGTAAGAATAAAGTATATGGGCGGTGGGGATGGCTTAGCAGTTAAGGTGCTTGCCTGTAAAGCCAAAGGACCCAGGTTTGATACCCCAGACCCATGTAAGCCATATTCACAAGGAGGTTTATGTGCCTGGAGTTCATTTGCAATGTCCAGGGGCCCTGGCATGCCCATTCTCTCTCCTTTCTCTTTCTCTCTTTTGTAAATAATAAATAAATAAATAAATAAATAAATAAATAAATAAATATTTATAAAAGAGTGAAGTTTATTTTCTCTCTCTCATGTTTTTTTTTTTCTTTTTGTGTTTTGGTCTAGACAGTGTGCCACTTCTCACATGAAGCTGCCTTGAACTCACGGTGCAGCCCAAGATTGACTTAAACACTCCTTCTTTCAGCAATTCTATGCATAGATTCAAATTTTCATTACATGTTGTTTTATTTGCTTGCTCCTGTTTTAAACCCCATCACCTAATATTGACCACCATAGTAGTTTAAATGGATGTCCTCCAAATGATATAGGAGTATATTTAAGCTTGTAATTTAGATCTTTAGTCACCTTGCTGAAGGAGATGTCACTGTGGGCAGATCCTGGGGTCCAGCTCTAAGGATAGAAGTGGATTTGGAATTCCAGTCTAAAGATGTGCAAAGTGTTGGAATTGTGTCTGGAGTTCCTTGAGTTTGTTTGCTTAATGTATAAGTGGTGTTTTTTTTTTTTTTAATCTGCTTAGATCTGTGACAGGAGGCCAACATCTTCTGCCATTACAGAACTTTCCTTGGATCTGTAAGCTAAGTAATTTTGCTTCCTCCTATAAACTGTGCCTCGTTTGAAAGTTCATCTCAACAACTTGAAGCTGTGTACTATAGAATTTGTTACAGAAGTGGGATAGAGTTGTTGAGATAAATCTGACTATATGGATTTTGGTCTTTATGAACTTGCATGCTGGAACAATGGAAAACTTGGTTTTTAAAAATGAATATGTCTTCTGGAGTGATAAGCCAAGTTTTATGGACTATGGTGAAGAGAGTTTGAAAATGTTAAGTACAGAGAAAATTGTATTTGCACCCTTGGCTTATGAACTTTCTAAAGAGATGGAAAGATAATAGAAAACATTTTGGAACTGGGTTATTGACATAAGGGCTGGTTGTGTTCTGCTGCCCATTCCCAGGGAGTTTAGTCAAGGTTAAATTTATAATGGACTGATGTGCTATCTGAAGATATGGCAGTATAATATTTAAGATTTAAAATTAGAAAGACTCAAACAAATTTAAATTTTACTGGCACAAAGACTGCTGTTAGGTTATTGGTACTATTGTCAAACATATTAGCATTTTTAAAGAAGATTGACCAACTGCTTTACTTTAAAACAATGAAGTGAATGCTCGAGGTAATCCCACTCCTGAGAGAGTTAATGATAAAAATACAAATTCTTTTGACAAGAGTTGACTGGAGAAAAAAACATGGTCTTCTA
Organism: Jaculus jaculus; assembly: GCF_020740685.1. Lineage (NCBI taxonomy): Eukaryota > Metazoa > Chordata > Mammalia > Rodentia > Dipodidae > Jaculus > Jaculus jaculus. The sequence continues at coordinate 20,839,351 of NC_059125.1, read as the reverse complement.
GGTTACAATTTATTGTGTCCCTGATTTAAAAATATGGCTGTGTCCTGCACATGTGGTATTGATTTTAGAAGCATAAAAATAGTGATCATGAAGTACACACCATTCCAGGAACAGCTGCTGAGATACAACATATAGGCAGGGCATGATGAACCTGATAGGCTGGCAAAGCCATTGTAAGATGGACTGTGGTTTGCAGTAGAGACAAAAAGATGTTTAGATATAACAAGACTGTATAAGGGCTACAATAGAGTTCTGCTGTCTGGGCATGGAAGTATTCTCTGTCTACTCAGCCCAGATTGAGGGGAGGAATAGGAACATCCAGACACTGCCAATCACTGGTTCTGTTATCAGACTTGAACTACAAATTTTTCATGTTTGATTGAAAGTTATTAAGTTTACTTTGTTCCAGTCTCTCCTTGCTATGCTTTATGACAGTTGGAAATGTTTACTCTTTATAAGTTAAAAGTATATAGATTGCTTTGATTTTTCAGGACTCACCGTTTAGAGACTATCTTAAATCTCAGATGACACATGGGACCTTAGAACTATCTTAGGTTGGTAAAAAGTATTGGTACCCTTGAAATTGGACTGAATACAATTGACAATGTGCAATGGGGGCCAAGGGAAAATGTACTAGTTTAAATGGATGACCCCTAATATATTCAGAACTTTATTAAAGCTTTATATCTAGTTGGGCGTGGTGGCACATGCCTTTAATCCCAGCACTCGGGAGGTAGAGGTAGGAGGATCGCCGTGTTCAAGGCCACCCTGAGACTACAGAGTGATTTCCAGGTTAGCTTGAGTTAGAGTGAGACCCTACCTTGAAAAAGCCAAAAAAAAAAAAAAAAAAAAAAAAAAGCTAATTTAGATCTTCAGCCACCTGGCTGGAAAAGGTGTCATTGTAGGTGGATCCTAGCTTCAAGCCTTAAAGTATGAGGGTGGATTTGAAATTATAGTCTAAATAAATGCAAAGTCCCGGAGCTTTGGCTGGCATTCCTGAGTATGCTTGCTTATGGTGTCAGTGGTGGCTTATTCTTTCTGCTTAGATCTGTGAAAGTGAGACCAACTTCTTCTGACAATATGGAACTTCCCCTGGATCTGTGAGCTTCAAATAAATTTGTTCCTCCTATTAACTGTGCCTGGTTTGAAAGTTCATCTCGCAAACCTGAAACTATCTATTATAACCACTTATCTTCTAATTTACCATTCTGCAATATCACATTACTTCTAGGTAAAAGACACACTTTCAAGAATGTCAGTAGAATACAATCTGAGGACGAGTCTGCAAGGTTATAGTAGTCATAGGAGATCTTTATTTTAAGTAACAAGAGCCTGTGTGTGTGTATAAATCAGGACTAGGAAACAAAATAACAAAATGTTGAGTATTTCACAGACATTAATCCATGTTTATTGGAGAATTACTAAATCTAGTCATACCTGAGAGTCTGAACTACTGATTTTTCAGTTTTCAACAATTGGAGAACTTAGGTAAAAGAAGAATAACACTAGGTTATTGAAGAGAGGAATCAAGATCTGCCCCATATCAATGTGAGATTTTATGAGACAAATGTAACAAAAACTCATCAAGAACACTAGGGTCCCAAAGAGTCCAGCACATCTTTTCAGAACTAGAAGTCCTCTTGTTCCATAGCCTGATGAAAGATGAAGAGGCTTGAGACATAAAACAGAAATCCTGAGCCACCATGGCCATCAGTGCTTGAATAAGTGTCATAAACAAATGGACCTACATCTAGTGCATGCTTAGGCAAATAGTTCATTTTGATTGAAATATGTCAAACTTTCTAAGTAGTAAACATCCAACTTGGACTGGGGATGATACATTATATTTTTCATTCTTACTCTATTTGAAAAACTTGGAACATTATTGTCTTTAAAATTTTAATACATTTAAAATGTATTTCAGAGCCAGGCATGGTGGTGCATGCCTTTAATACCCAGCACTTGGTAGGCAGAGGTAGGAGCATTTCCATGAGTTCAAGGTCAGCCTGAGACTACATAGTGAATTCCAGGACAGCTAGAGTGAAACTCTACCTTAAAATTTAAAAAAAAATGTATTCCATCTAACAGATTTATTTAATCTTAGTATCTATTATTGGCTAAAATATGGATCTTTATTGACTTTACTTTCTATTTAAAATATAAAATTTTGTTATTATGAGCAACACACTGAGAATCTGTGGATATCCTTCATGGACCAAAACAAGTTAACATGTCATGTCAGTAAGGATACCATTGATTTTGGGTCAATTTAATGCATATAGAATTATATATATATACACACACACACTCAAAGGGAGAGAGAGAGAGAGAAATAACAATATTTTTTGTATAGGTAAATAATTTAAGACATGAATTAGCTTCTCTAATGACCCAAGTTTCATCATGTAAGAGCCACTTTCTAAAAACTCAACAACTTTCTAACTAGTACCCTGAATTTTTTTATCAAACACTCAAATAAAAGAACAAGTGGTAAGTGAATGGTCCCCAACAGATTTGTGAGGTTAACACATTGTACTCCAGTTTATGCCACTATTTTGGGAGGTTGTGGACTCTTTTATTTTGTGACAAGCTTGGAAAAGGTAAGGTATTAGTGACAGTGAATGGAGGTTGTTAATTCCACTTGCAGACTAAGCTTCCTGTTGCCTGATCTACAGACATATGGGCAAGGATCTGCCACCTCTAGCTGCCATGGACATGAACCACTACTGTTGACATGTCTTCATGCTTTGATGGACTTTATCATTGGAAATTTATACCACAATGAATTTTTGTAACTGTATCTTCTTTTTTCAGGCATTCTGTTACAGAAATGAGAAAACTGAGTAATAGAAAGATTATTATCAGAAACGGGTTCATTCTTGTAACAAACTGATCATGTGGTTCATAGACTCTTTTTGTTTTTTGGGGGGGAAGAAAGAGGTTTACTTTGGCTTACAGGCTCAAGGGAGGGGAAGCTCCACGGCAGGGGAAATGATGATATGAACAGAGGGTATACATCATTCCCTGGCTCACATAGGTGAACAATAGGAACAAGAGATTGTGCCAAACACTGGCATGGGGAAACTGGCTATGACACCATAAGCCCACCCCCAACAATACACTCCCTCCAGGAGGCGTTAATTTCCAAATCTCCATCAGCTGGGAGCCTAGCATTCAGAACACCTAAGTTTATGGGGGACACCTGAATCAAACCACCACACCTATGGAAATACATAGACTTGTGACATCTTTCAACACAGATCTTTTTTGATTTTTTTTTTTTAATTTACTGGAGGAAAACAGTCTTTCATTGTGGGAACTCAGTGAATTTTAGCCAGACATTCAATTTAATTTGCACCATGAGAATTATGTGTGCATACTTTCAGAAATTGTACTAAGCTATCAAAATGGACAGGACTTTTCTGAGCTTACACAAAGAGTAATCAGCTGATTATATTTTCTCCAGAGTCAAATGCATATTTAGAAAATGCCAGAACAACAAAAACTGGTAATTCTTATGTATGTATTATATAAATATATAGTTAATGGCACTATGTAGAATATATATGTATGCATTCAAAAATATATACACATACAGACTTTGTCTAAGTTTCAATGACAGCAAGATAATCATGAGTTCAGAAGTTATTATAAATTGTTTAAAATTTGAAATTGGTATATCTATTTATATTTATAGATTTTATTTGCATCTATAAAATAGCTTTTAGGGGCTGGAGAGATGGCTTAGCAGTTAAGCGCTTGCCTGTGAAGTCTAAGGACCCCAGTTTGAGGCTCAGTTCCCCAGGTCCCACGTTAGCCAGATGCACAAGGGGGTGCACACGTCTGGAGTTCGTTTGCAGAGGCTGAAAGCCCTGGCGCGCCCATTCTCTCTCTCTCCCTCTCTCTGTCTTTCTCTCTGTGTCTGTCGCTCTCAAATAAATAAATAAATAATTTTTTAAAAAATAGCTTTTAGTTTTCTTTTTTACCTCAACTCATAGCTATCACCATTAATTGAGAACTTTGTTTTTCATTTAAATTGTTTAATCTTTTTTTTTAATTTTAATTAGTTTTGTATTCAGCAAATACAGTCAGATTGGTACCATTGTTAGGCTCATCCGTGACCTACCCCCTCCCCATGGCCCGGTTCATAGATTCTTGAAACAGTTTTGCAGGAGGAATGGGGAAGAGTGTAGAGATATGGGACTATGCCATCCTAGAACATTGTACATAAAGCTTAATGGGCCATACTGGTGAGATTTCAGAATATCATATTGCTGGCAGAAATGAACATAGTGTAAGCTGTTTTCATGAGCTTTTAGAAGGGAATAGTAGTCTGTTAGTGTAGTATAAGAATTAGTTAGATGTGATTTACATGAATATTCTGTTAAAAAATCTTTATATAAGTTATATCCACTGGGTTTGATTGTAATCAACTGCTCTCTGATTGTATGGAGACACACTCAACAGGAGGGAATTCATGCCTGTTAATGAAAGCCTAGATGAAGGGCTATTTTGGAGGAGGTTATAAGCCCTAAGATGGAAGATACTACTGTTGCTTGACTAAATATGTATGTTATATGCATCAGATTTCCCTCTAAATGTGTGTGCTTATGTCCATAGATCAGGGCTTCTCTCACCTTTGGTTAGAGAATCTTTTTGCTGATAGTGATGACTACTGAGAAGATTAAAAACTTGTCAAAGTTCTGAGAATATGTGACTACAGTCTGCTTAGTGCTCAAAGAGACATCTGTATAACAACCCCCCACCCTCATGGCTCAAGGAAAATTGAAGAAGTAGGAGGTTTTACCTTCTCCAGTAAGAGGTAGAAGATGGTGAATGGTGTCTGCTGGACATGACATGGCCATTGCATTCATGATCTCACAACAACTATTGTTGCCTGCACAATGGCTATGAAATATTTGGCCTATCAACAACCAATCATGGTTAATGAGGAAGGTTAAGAAGCCTCAGTCTTTCCCTGAGACTTTATTGGCAGTAAATGGTTGGTGGAGGAGTGGAAGTTATTTTCTGTAATGATATAGTCACTGGTAGAATCCACAACTTTGGTAAACAATCTTACTAATGCTCATGAAGTAAATCCTAATTAAACTCAATGGGTAATACTCACAAGAAAAACATCAAAGTAGAAGGACTGACATGTTACCAGCAATACTAACCATACCTAGGGGGCAGGACAACCTACACAAGTTTTTATACCTGTTGAGGAACAAGGGCCCTCAGAGTCTCCTACAACTCTTAACCAAGGGTGACAAAAAACATCTGTAGTTGGCAATAGAATCTGGCATTGACCCTGTGGTATTGTTTCTCCTAAAATGATAACACAAGGGATATGGGGACATGGAGGTATGCACCCTCATTCCAGAAAGCTCATGATTCCAGTGAATGGACAGCAGGGTTCGTTGTCTACATGGAGACACTGAGTAGGCTGTGTATGAAGCTGGAAATGAAAATTTCAAGTTTTTTTTAAACAAATTTTGTTATTTTATTTATTTATTTGAGAGCCACAGAGAGAGGGGGATGGAGACAGAGACAGAGAGAGAATGGGCATGCCAGGGCTTCCAGCTACTGCAAATGTACTCCAGATGCATGTGCCCCCTTGTGCATCTGGCTAACGTGGGTCCTGGGGAATCAAGCCTCAAACTCAGGTCCTTAGGCTTCACAGGCAAGCGCTTAACCACTAAGCCATCTCTCCAGCCTGAAAATTTCAAGTTTTAATTAAAATGATATACTGTTGGTTGTTGGTACTAGTTACAAAAAATAAAATAAAGACTGGGCATGGTGGTACATGTCTTTAATCCCTGCACTTAGGAAGCTGAGGTAGGAGGACTGCCATGAGTTTCAGGCTACCCTGATATTACAGAGTGAATTCTAGGTCAGCCTGGGCTAGGGCAAGATCAGAAGAACAACAACAACAAACAAATTGTGGGATGGAGAGATAGCTTAGTGGTTAAAGTGTTTTCCTGCAAAACCTAACAACTGGGGTTCAGTTCCCCAGTACCCACATGAATTCAGATTCAGTGGTGCATATATCTGGTGTTTGTTTGAAGCAACCCTGGAATGCCCATTCTCTCTCATTCTCTCTCTCTTTCTCTCTCAGATAATTAATATATATATATATATATATATATATATATATATATATATATATATATGTGTGTATGTATGTATGTATGTATGTATGTATGTATGTATGTATGTATATATCTATCTCAGAACATGAGGTCAGCCTGGCCAATTATAGAGGTAAAGAATTAGATCTTGATGTTTCCTGAACATACAAGATACTTCCATACCTGGAACACAAGCCACAACCTCCACCACTTTCATGACATGATAGACTGTATTCCATGAACTATGAGCCAGCATAAATCCTCCCTTTCCTAAATTGTTTCTGTCAGGAATTCTTTCACACTGAAAGCAGTCTTGAGGTTTCTTAGCCAAGCTCCACTGGGTATTCACAGCTAGCTCACACTCACTGCTTCCTTTCAACTGAAACATCATATTTTGGGAAGGTTTAGGAACCTTTAGGAGATAGAGCTTATCTGTAGGAAGTGTATCACTGGGGTCAGGCTTTGAAGTTTTATAACTCAGACCCACTTAATATTCTCTCTATTTCCTCCTACTGATGTGATATTTTCTGTTCCTATTATGCTTTCCCCACTATGGTGGATCTCCCCTTGAAAACTCAAGCTTTTATGCTGCTGGTTGGTTATTTTGTTCCAGCAATGAGAAAATAACTGATATACCCATAAATAGATTTTTTAGATAGATAGATAGAAGCATCTTATAGCTACTTAAAAGAATAAAATCATCCAATTTGCAGAAACACTTATATAAATAGACGTCATGAGACCAAATGAAAGAAGGCAGAATCATAAAGTCATATCACATTTTTTCTCACATTACTGATCTAGATTTTAAAAGACATTGAGGTAGAAGTGGGATTATTTGTGAAAAGGAAAGAGACAGAGAAAGGGGAAAAGTGATGGTAATAAAGGGTTGAGAGTGCTCCCGGTTGCTTCCCTACCTCCCAGTTCCCTGGTCCCATATCCTTGCTCCTGGCTTGGGGAATCCTGGATCCTGCATGCTTGGTGCTGAAGCAGGCATTTTGCTACACCTTCCTGATTGACCTGCCCCTGGGTCCCCAACTCCTGGATCCCCAGCCCCAGAGGGTGCACATGTGGAGTGAGTAGGCCAGATCTCCTGGTAGGTTCCCCACCTTGCAGTTTGCAGGCCATGGTAACCCTTCTGTTGCCTTGGGATGGCCTGGTACACTTGTGTGCTGCAGAAGCAGGCCTTTTGCCCTTACTTCCAGACTGATAAGGCATTGTTTCCCAAATCCTTATTCTCCTGAGTCAGAGGGTACATGGGACACTGTGGGAACTGTCCTCTTGCCCCAGGCTTCCAAGCTTCCTTGCTCCTGATCACCAACCCCTGATCCCCTTGTGCAGAAGAGTGTGTGCAAGCAAAGTGAATAGGCCAAAGCTCCTAGCTCCCCACATCCCAGTTCCACAGGTACATTTGATGTACTTGCAATCTCCACAATCTGCACATCTATGGTTATAACCCCATTTTACACATTTAAAACAGAATGCTCATTGAAGATCCTTCAAGGACAAAAACTTCCTTCCTCCTCAATAAAATAAGACTTTTCCTTGGCATGAGTAGACCACAATGCACAAAAATTAAAAAAAATGAGAAAACAGAGATCTCCCCCAAGATTGTTCTCCAATGTCAAGCTCCCATCAGTGTTTGGCTGAAAGAGGGGTTATATTCATCAAACTCTCCATAAATTAATAACGCTTATCTAATTTAAACTATGCTGACTTTGCTCTCCATTGGAGAATCTGTTTATCTTTTTCAGAAGATAGTGATACCTGAGGAGATAAACCACACCTTGCATCTCAGTCAATGTCCAGGCAAAACCACAGAGGAGGTGGGGAGATGAGCTAAAGTGCTGCTTCCATGCTGACCCTAACAGTCAGTACCAAGATAAAGAAGACAGTTGCCGAGGATACTCAATACCTACCAAAGCAGAGATCCAGAGGCCCTTAAGAGCTCAACACTGAATGAGACTTAAAGCATGCCCACCAAGGCTCACAGAATTTTTCAGAAGAGGGTCAGAAGGATTATAAGAGTCACAGGTTGGGATGCCATGCCCAGAGGCACTGTTTCCCTCCAGTAACTGACTGCTGCTACCACAATGCATAACCCACAACCCCATGGGTAATACCAGCAACCCCACTGAGGAGGGGCCCCTGCAGAATGGGGACATGGAGGAGGGAAAAGATGGTATTAACACATGATGTATCCATACAAAATATATTCTTTTAAAAAATATATTATTTATTTATTTATTTGGGAGAAAGAGGGAGAGAGAGAGAGAGAGAGAGTGAGTATAGGCACGCCACGGGCTCCAACCACTGCAAGCAAACTCCAGACATGTGTGCCACCTTGTACATCTGGCTTATATGGGTCCTGGACAGACAGCTGGATCATTTGACTTTGCAGGCAAACATGTTAATTGCTAAGCCATCTCTCCAGCCCCAAAATATATTCTTAAGAAAAAATGCATTGTTTGATTTACCAACACCATTCACTTCTATAAAATCTCTCAAACACCTTTTTTTCCTGAAATTTCTTTTCCTTTTCCTTTTTCTTTTCTTTTATTTTTCTTTTTATTTTTTTATTTTTCAAGGTAGGTTCTCAGTGTAGCTCAGGGTGACCTGGAATTCACTATTTAGTCTCAGGGTGGTCTCAAACTCATGGTGATCCTCCTACCTCTGCCTCCTGGTTGCTGGGATTAAAGGCATGTGCCACCACACCCAGCGTGGAATGACTTTTTAAATATCATTTTTACAAAATATGTTCTTAGTAATAAAAATGCACTAAAAATAAGTAGTAACTAAGAAAAAAAAAACTTTAAAACAAAGGGATAATAATTTTAAATATCTATATGAAAATATCACAATGAAATCTATTCTATGTAAATAATGAAGAACAGAGTATGGAATATAATCCATGCATACGTAAAACACACCCTGCATTTCTACATTTCTTTCTCTTCCCAATATGCCCAAAGATGTGGAAGACAGTTAATATTGATTGTCAGCCTGTCATAGTCCTGGAATCACCAAAACCCGGGGGTCCCTATTGCAACTCACAATTCATCTTCACAGCTCCATGACATGGCTCAAAGGGCCTCCTTTAAAGGATCTCAAGCCTGTCATACACCATCCCTGATCTCACTAACCCTATATTTTCTGCACTCTGATACTTCCAAAACCAGTACCAGGTGGTCTGCAAAATTTATAAATCCCGGAGGGATAAAAGCTGACTTTGAAGAACAGAAAACTCCTTCAGTATTCTTCCTTCAGGCTTCCTTTTATCAGAAAGATTAACACTTCTCTTGTCTCGATGTAGAGAAGCTGGCTCATCTTTGACAGTGGTGTAGCCATTACCTTCTCGTTGCTGAGATAAAACATGCAATAACATGGAGGTTATGGAGGCAAGGATCAATTTCAGCTTGCAGTTATCATACACATATAGCCAGAAGAATCACACATACAGAAAGAGAGAGAGAGAGGGAGAGAGAGCATGAGTGCTAGCACTGAGGGTCCTGTAAAATCAAACACAAGTACTTCCAACACAGCATATAGTTAACATTTCTGTTCCAAAATGGGGAAGTAGGGACATAGCAAAAAAAAAAAAAAAATCAATGAAAGCTAAAAAACCAGAAGAGTACACATAAAATCTACAGCTCCATATCAGGTACCCTGGTCTCTGGGCTCAAACAGGCTTTAGGATTCCACCCCTCCAGCTCCACTGCTTACTTTCTGGGCAGATCCACCTAAGCAAGAGCCAGCAGCTTTCCTTTGTGGCCATCCTATAGACCTGTCATCCCCAAAATCCTGGATTCTTTAGTGCAACCCATGGTTCATCTCCTTAGTTCCATTCCTTGACCTCTCAGGTTCACCATGCTGGGATTACAACCCTGTGTCACATATTGATGAACCTTAGCAACTCCCATAATTACAATTACACTTCATGACCCTATGGCGTGCATTTATCAGGATACCACAATGAGTACCATGTGGGTGTCTCCATCAAATTTGTAAATCTAGTATGAAACTAGACCTTGAGGATCAAGAAACTCCTTCAGCACTCTCACCAGAATAGCCCATCAAGTTCTCTTTACTACACTGCAAGCCTTCTCTTTCCCTAAGTTATAAATCTTTCCATATTTATCCCACAAACCAGTTCCAATTTCCTCAAACAAATTGGTCAGGCTACTGCCACAAAGGTCCCACTCTCAGCACCAATATTCTGTTGCAGTTATATTCTCATTGGTAGGACAAAATACTAAATCAGAAGTAGCTTCTGGAAAGAAATGAGTTATTTTAGCTTACACTTTGAGAGGAAGTTTCATTCTGGTGGGAAAAACAAGGCAGAGCAGGCAACTAGGCCATCACTTTTCCTCACAAAGCAGAAAATAAGTCATTTGAGTGAACTAGCTCTGATCGCCCAGTAGACTCAACTAATAAATCTCAATGCTGGGTCACAGTGACATACCTCTAGCAAGGCTCCACCTTTCAAAGGCTCTTACACCTGGGTACTAAGTATGAAGTTTAATCACAAATACCTGAGGCTATGGGAGATACTTTACATTCAAACCACCACAGGTGGCAATCTCTTAAACAATTGCAGTTTAAGGCTTCAGTCTCTGTGGCTGAGACCCAAATCTGCACACATTTCCTCTGCCAAGCACAACAATCCATTTTTTATATTCAACTTTGCCCAAATTTTGTGAACATAGGCAGAATATCGGTAGCTTCTCAACCTTAACAACCCAAACTGATTCTAGCGCAATGCAAATAACGTTCTTTTCCCCATCTGAAACCCCATACACTGAGTTTGCACAGTTCACAGCTTTCTCTGCATTTAGGTCTTTCAAACTCTCACCACAATGGTCCATTTATGTATGTCTAAAGTGACACAAAGCTTATCTAATCCAAAAATCCAAATCTAGGGCTGGAGAGATGGCTTAGCGGTTAAGCGCTTGCCTGTGAAGCCTAAGGACCCCGGTTCGAAGCTCGGTTCCCCAGGTCCCACGTTAGCCAGATGCACAAGGGGGCGCACGCATCTGGAGTTCGTTTGCAGTGGCTGGAAGCCCTGGCGTGCCCATTCTCTCTCAATCTCTCTCTCTCTCTGCCTCGTTCTCTGTCTGTTGCTCTCAAATAAATAAATTTAAAAAAAAAACAAAAATCCAAATCTTTCCATGTTCATCCCATAAATCTGTTTGAAAAAACTAAATCCATATGATCAAGCTTATCACAGCAACAACTCCATTGCAGGTACCAATCTATTGCAATAGCCTCCTTTGTACTGGGAAAAAAAAATCCAACCAGAAGCAATTTGTTGGAGGGAAGAGTTTGTTTCAGATTAAAAATTCATCACAAAGTGTCATCATGAAAAGAAAATCATGGTATGAGCAGGAAACTGGTTCTCACTGTCACATATCAATGGGCTGGATAAATAAATCCAATGGGCTGGATAAATAAACCTCAAGGTCTTTCCCCAAACACACACCACTCAAAAAACCTTGAAATCAAAAAGAGTAACCTTTCCAAATTGCCAGAAGCTGGAGATCAAGTTTTGAAAACACTTGAGGCAACTGGGAACATTTTATATTCAAATCACAATACCATTAAAATGAACCCTGTAATTGTGCATTGAAACAAAAGGAAAAGTACCCAGAGGACAAGACTCTATCCATCAGAGGTTTCATGTTGTAAAAGTGTAAATTAATTTGAAAGGAGAGAGCCTAAACTGGGAATGACCATGAAGGTCCAAACTGGCATAGATGCCTTTTTAATTGTTGGGATAAAGTACTTAACCTGAAGTCACTTAAGAAAGGAAAGCTTTGTTTACAGCTTCTACTTTTGAGAGGAAGTCCATAGTGGAGGGAAAGCATGACAAGAGCTAGAAACTTGCATCACATTGTTACAATATGAGGAAGGAAGTACTGAGAAAAAGAATAGCAAGTGGAGTTTGTATTTAAAAAAAGTCTCAGGCTTGCTCCCAATGACATTAACTTGAATCTCAGGTGACAATTTGTACATTAGATATTTCAATAGTGATAGGACTGGTAAGGTTATGGAGACTTTTATAGTTGGACATTTTACATCATGTGATGGCCATGAGTCTATAGGGAGAAATGTGGTGGCTTGAATGTAAAATGTATACTGTAAACTCATGTGTGTGAATACTTTATTGACATATGATGGTACTCTTTGAGAAGTTTGGAATGTTTAGAAGGTGGAGCCTTAATACAGGCTGTATGTCATTGGGAGCAAACTTTAACTGTACCAATCACCAGTGCTGGTATTGGTGTGGCCAGCAAAATGTCTAGTAATAGGGATGAGGAGTCCTGAAAGAATGATCTTCTAAATAGGAAGACAGAGATCCTAATGGATTATATGCTGTGCGAGTACAGAGTGAAACTGCCTATCTTGAAAGGGGAAATGGTGAAAGTGATTGGCAGAAGGTTCGAAGAACAATTTCCTAAGATCCTATCATTTGTATGCCATTTTTGGACTGAGTTGAAAAAAGATTGTAAATCCTTGGTGTTTGTCATCAAGCTCAATTTCCAGGATGATGGAAGTAGCAGTAGCCAGCTTTCCATCCCTGTACTGATTGTGATCTATCTAAATTGTAGCTGTGCCTCTGAGGAAAAGATCTAGAAGTTCCTGAGTTTGTCAGGCATCTATGATGGGATCCCACATATCATCTTTGGGGATGCCAGGAAGTAGATCACCCATGATCTGTTTAAGGAAAAATACCTGGAGTACTGGCAGATTCCTGACAGTGATCTGCCTACCTATGAGTTCCTGTGGGATCCACAAGCCCATTCTGAAACCAATAAGGAGAAAGTCCTAGAGTTTTTGAAGAAAGTCAATGAGATTTTCCCCAATCCCTACACATCCCCATGTGAAGAGGCTCAGTGGAAAGAGGAAGAGAAATCCCAAGATGAAGTTTCAGCCAGGGATGGTAACAAGAGCAATGGCAAGGGCAAGGCACATTCCAAGTACGAGGCCAGCTATCCTGCCCAGAGTAAGATGTAAATAAGATTTTCATCTTTTTTTAATTGAAAAGGCCTTTAACCTTTGTTCTGGTTATGCTTTAATAAGTTGTTGATATATGTTTATTCTAAGTTAGCATGTAAAAAGATATATGCCATAGATTAGGCATTTATTGTTGTTTACCAAGTTGAGTGGTCAAGGGGATTTACTTGTCTCAAAATACAAGTTTGGATTTCATAAATAACTTTGATTGTCTATAGTAAAATAGCATGACATTGGAATATGAAACACTTTGAAATAGAAAAGATAATTAAAATTTAGACAGGAGAAGGTATACAAGAAGTAAAATTTGATGAATTTTTGTTTTCTTTTTAAAATCCATATATGCTTTATTTTCAAACATGAAAAAGATGTGTTGCTTGCACTTGTTTCTGGTGTTAAATAATATAAAATAAATTAATTCATTCAGATTCCACTTCTTCCTGGAGGTTTCTGCTTTACCCAAACATGAATTGGACATTCATTATTAGACTTCAAACTTGGTATATAGTCAAAGAGGCCAAGCTCATGCAAAGTTAGGCTCTAGGAGAATTTTTCACTAGGGAAGAAGATAAAATACATCCCCCACAAAGAAACCTATCAAACACATACTGTGTGATTAGATGAAATTTTTTTTTTCAGTTTTTATTGCTAAAACAGGTTTTTGGTGGTATGTGTGTGACCTAAAGTATGCATATTTGTGGCATATTCTAGGTTAATTATTGAGAAAAACCCAGGTGGATGGATAAGAATGAGTCAAGTCAACATCCTCATATCTTAAGTGTCTCACCCTAATAAGTCTATAAAAGACAGGTACAGCCATCAAGACTGTGCATTAAACACAAGAAGGATCATCTCTAAAGATTAAAGAGTTTTGTAACGGGCCCAGTTTCAGAGGTCCACCTAAGTGAAAGATCCATAGTATGTGTCAACTTAGAAATGGAACAGTATGGGCTATATAGTCAATGGGTCTAGTCTCAACTCCTACTCCAGTTTTCAGTATGCCTAAATGTATCTTAACTGATGTAAAGACTGTCTTTGTCCCCAAAGCAATGTATTAGATTAGAATATATAGCTTGAATAAAAGGTATCTGAAAATAGTTTGAATAATGAAAGATCAAATGTTCAGTGACAGTGTGATTATTTACATTTGTAATGATTTTTTTAACCTCAAGAGATAAAGTGTTCCTCAAGCTCTTATCAAGTTAAATGGGGCAGGCCAACAACATGGGGAAAATACAGATTCCTCCCATTACCATTCATCTAAGAAAGTTTATCTGAGTGCAACTTTGTTAGTTTGCATGTGGCCTCTTTTTTTCACTCAACAACACTGCAAAAAGGTAAGTCACTATGCATATCCTCACCATACAAAGTAAGTCTCTCATAAGGAAAGTTCATGAGAAACTGAATGTGCCTAATAAAAAGAAGGAACAAATTGCTTTAATAGTGTTTGTAGTCATTTATTTTGGCTAAGTATCCCGGCCCCTGTTGTGTGCTACCAGATGCCCATTTCACACTATTCCTAGGACAATGACCTATTTTCAAAAAAAGATTGCACAAGTACAATAACAATATTCAACAGGGCTTGGCATTTCCAAGAATGTTTTAATATCAGAGACAGTTGTAATATTAACACATATGAGAGGACTGGGGAGAACCACATCCCAGAATATGAGATTTGTCTGATTTGTCTGATTCCTATCTCTGATGCTCTCTGACATAAAAGATTCTAGTAAGAACTACCAATATGATCAACACCACACATATTCATAACATTTCTGAGGAGTCAAAAGGTCTCCAGTATCAGCCTTCTAATGTATGTGTATGTTTAGGAATAAGGTAATAAACCTGAGTGAGGGCGTTGTAGTTCCCCAAACAGCAGAGGTGTCCCAGAAAGCCACTTCCTGAAAATACAGAGAAACCACAAGCAAAGCTAACCTTACAAAGTATCACCTCTGCAATCCTGTGCAGACATAGGCAGGACTGTCAGGTGGAATTTCCCTCTGCTTTGCAGAGTGGGTGGTAGTCTCCTTGAGCTAATGGGAGAGTCTCCACTGAGAGAAGGGAGACTCACTACTATGTATGAATGACGGTATTACTCAGGATAAGTTGTCACATATAACTCAGGCCATGCTATCATACCTGAGAGATCAGGAATGGTGACATGATGAAATCAGGCAGGTCCACTTCCTTGCCAAGGAGATGTGGAACCATGACAATGTGGGCTGCCTACGGTCAGCAGAACACAGGTTTGCAGTTTTTATTTCAGAAACTTGATCACTTGCACTCAATAATAGAACACATATTCATCCTCATGAGCCACTGTCTCCAGTGTAGGAATTACTGGGATGAACCACAATTCCTGGGTCTCTACGAAGTACATGGGAAAAAAGTACATTTAGTGGTGATAAGTTATATATAGGTGTGATGTCCACAAACCACCTGAGTCGGCCCACCTTCCTGTTGCAGTTAACTTCATGCACCTCTTGGCTTTCTGGGCCTGGATTACCTCACTTAGTATAACCCTTTTCAGATCCATCCATTTTTCTGCAAATTTCATAACTTCATTTTTCTTTACCGCTGAGTAGAACTCCATTGTATAAATGTGCCACATCTTCACTATCCACTCATCAGTTGAGGGACATCTAGGCTGGTTCCATTTCCCAGCTATTATAAGTTGAGCAGCAATAAACATGGTTGAGCATGTACTTCTAAGGAAATGAGATGAGTCCTTCGGATATATGCCTAGGAGTGCTATAGCTGGGTCATATGGTATATCAATCTCTAGCTGTTTTAGGAACCTCCACACTGTTTTCCACAATGGCTGGACCAGATTGCATTCCCACCAGCAGTGTAGAAGGGTTCCTGTTTTTCCACATCCCCGCCAACATTTATGATCATTTGTTTTCATGATGGTGGCCAATCTGACAGGAGTGAGATGGAATCTCAATTTTTTTTTTAATCTGCATTTCCCTGATGACTAGGGACATAGAAAATTAACTTCACATTACTGGAACAAAGCACCCAACCAAAAGCAGCTTGTTGGAGAAAAGGGGAGCTCCATTATGGCAGGGGAAAATGTGATAGGAACAGAGGATGGACACCATCTCTAACCAATATCAAATGGACAATTTGACAATAGTAACAGAAGAGTGTGCCAAATACTGGCAAGGGGAAGTTGGCTATAACACCCATAAGCCTGGCCCCAACAATACACCTCTTCCAGCAAGACTTCAGCTACCAAATTACCACCATGTGGGGACCTAGAACTCAGAATACATGAGTTTATGGGGAACCCCTAACTCAAAACACCACACTTATATATATAATTGAAGATATGAGAAAAAATCCTGCTAAACAGTTTAGCAAAAACTGAAAATGTAATTATGGGATTTATTTTCTTTATATTTTCCTCCATTCTTCCTTTTTATTCTTTTACTTTTTGTTGTTGCTGTTATTGCTTTTTTGGCATAGACCGAGTAAGACTTCCTGGATTATTCTGGCCTTGAACTCACTTTGTAGTCCAGGCTTTGACTTGAACTCTACTTGTCTATCATATGTTTTATTTTCTGTTTTATTTGGTGTTGTTTTGTACTCCACCCTGTAATATTGATCACCTGCCTTTTGATAGCCATTTCTCAATGTCACATTACTTCTAGGGGAGAGAACCATTCTTTGGAAGTACCACAGAGGGAAATGTGCTCAAACATTTGCAGGGATATACTATTGCCCAGAAAATCTTTAATCCAACTAACAAGAATCTGGATGTAGGTAGACATAAGCCAGGATTAAGAAATGAGTGGCACAGAGTATTGAGTAAAGAGGCTAATCTTCATCTGTTACACAAACTTCTGAACCGAGTCAGAACTAAGAGACTAAACATTTCACTTATTTTTCACAATTTTCAGTGATTTAACAGCAAGTGCCCAAGAATACAATCAGGTAATTTAACAGTAGAGACAGGATCTGTTCTGTTCTGTATCAATATCAGATCTCATGAAAGGAATGTAACAAGAAACCATCCACAACACTTAGGGTGCTAATGAATCCAGCCCTTTCTATAAACCCTCAAAGGTCTTGAATTTTATCATCAGATAGTATTAAGACAGAGCCTGAGTCAGAGTGGTCAGTCTGCCTGGCACCCAATGACATATGGATATATGTAACAGACACTTCTACATGCAGTGAGTGCTTAGGAAAACACTTCAAAATGATTGAAATATGTCAGATTTCAAAGTAATGAGAAGGTAAGTTAGACTTGTGGCAGCCCAGTGCATTTTTCTTTCTCACTGCACTTGAGTAACTGAAAACTGTATCTTCTTTTAATTTTGGCACTTTTCCAAAAAGACCATGTGTTTCAGAATCTGTCATAATAAAAACATGGGTCATATATTGACTTCCATTTTCTGCTTATAAAACATATTAACTTTTTTGATCAACAAATTGAGATTCCTTGGACATCCTTTTGTGGCTCAAAACAAGATGACATATTATGTAAATATGTATTCTATTAATTTGTGGGAAATTAGGGTACAAAGAATGATATTTTGATATATAGTGAAATGTGTTGAACAGATAAAAAACTTATGCATTATCTTACTTTTATGGTACTTTTTTATTATCTGAGTGTCTCAAACCTACTCACCTAATGAATATATACATTTTCATTTTCATTTTAGTAATTTTAATTCTGTGCCATAATTATTTTGTATTGATTTATACTATCTATCTATATGTATGTATAAAATCACTCCCAAACTATACATTAGACATCTAAATTTATATATCTTAAATAATCTCAATATTTCCCCATTGGTCTGTATCTCCTCATCCTCCCACCCAAACTGACTTCTTTTTTTTTTTTTTTTTAGATTTTATTTTTATTTGTTCATTAGAGCCAGAGAGAGGGAGAGTGAAAATGGGAGAGTGAGAATGGGCACTCCAGGGTCACTGAGAACAAACTCCAGATGCCTGTGCCACCATGTGCATCTGGCTTATGTGGGACCTGGAGAATCAAACCTGGGTCTTTAGGTTTTACAGGCATGCACCTTAACTGCTAAGCCATCTCTCCAACCCCAACCTGGTTTCTTCAAATATTCCTTTCTATATCTTTAAAAATATTTATTGTTTATTTATTTTCAAGGAGAGAAGGAGAAAGAAAGAGAGAGAGAGAGAGAGAGAGAGAGAGAGAGAGAGAGAGAGAGAGAGAATGGGCACACCAGGAACTGGAGCCACTGTAAATTAACTCCAGATGTGTGTGCCACTTTGTGTTTCTGGCTTTATGTGGATACTAGAGAACTGAGCTTGGATCTTTTGGCTTTGCAGGCAAATGCCTGAATTGTTGGGTCACCACTCCAATCCTTTTAAATTATTTTATTTATTTGCAAGCAGAGAGAGGTAGACAGACGAGACAGAGAGAATGAGTGTGCCAGCATCTCTACCCACTGCAGACAAACTCCAGATGTGTGTGCCATTTTATGCATCTAGCTTTACATGAGTACTAGGGAGTTGAAACCAGGTTGTTACACTTATCAGTCAAGCGCCTTAATCACTGAGCCATCTCCCTACCCTCTTTTAAAATATTTTTAGATCTTTTTTTAGTTTCTCCATCATAAAGACATGATGTAGTAATTTTAGTTCTGTGCTGAAACTATTTCATGTAGATTCACCCATTATTATAATTGGAGTGAATGGAAAAAGCTTCTCACATCACGGTGGATCAGGAAGCAGAGAGTAGCACCAGAACCAGGGTTGGCTAAAAACCCACAAAAGGCCTACTCCTACCGACCTGTGTCCATTTGTTTGGCTCTAGATCATAAAGCACTGAAACATGTCTTATAAACTACACAACACACCAAAACAGGCAATCAAAATATGAGCCTCAGGGGGGACATTTAAGATTCAAGTGATACCATCCTGTCACTGCCCCCGATATACCCTGAACTATCTCATAAGGCAAAATGCATATAGTCCAACTTTAAAATGGTCATAATCGTAAGAGTTCAAACACAATAGTGAAGAGCCCAAAATTTAAAGTCTATTTTGAGAATGAGTGTAATCTTATATCTATGAGCTCCTTTAAAATCAATAAAGAGAAAAATACATATTTCTGAACTACAATAGCACGGAATAAACTTTCTCATTACAAAAGGGGGAAAACAAGATGAGAACAAGGATTATTTTGAAGAAAACTACCAAAACCCAGCAGAATAAGCATCAAATCTGAAAGTTCCAGTTTCAGCTTCTAGGGCATTATGATTGTGCCATGATTTCAACCTCAAATGTAATTAAGAATACTTGTGACAATTCCCTTTGCCATTTCAGTCCGAATGGCCTATGGCTAGGGTTGTAGCTACTAGACACCTATTCATTCCATGGCAATTTTTACATGTTCCTGCCATATCACCATCTCAGAATCTCCACTTCCATGTAGGGCTCTACACAAGAAGTGCAGATTCCCAGCATCACAGTCACCATCTAGAGTTATCTGAGCTCTCTAGGACCATTGCTGCAGTGGCACCTGAGTGGCTAAATGAAGGAATGAGCTCCCTAGATGCGCTCATATGAGCTTGACACCCTGGTTAACTCTTTTCCAAAAGAAAAAAAGTGTTTCCCATGAGTTTACAGTTTTGCAGAGTGAATTCTGTGATAGTGGGGAGAGCTGGCTAATTACCAGATGTCCTCAAGACATCCTTCCTATTGTCCTTTTTTTCAGTGTTTATGAGTATTTATTGAATATATTTGTACACATTAATATACTGTGCATGCCTGTCTGTCACAATAGGAAAATGAATGTTTGGGACAGAGATCATATATCATGCAGGGCCTAAGAGATTTGTTTCCCAGCTGGCCTATTGCAGAAAAACCTGGAGAACACTTGGCCTATAGCAATAATGAATAAATCTACTTCTTCCTTTTGAAAAAATGTATTACTTCTTTTTGATTGCATTAATCTCTTTAATGGCATAATCCTTTTACACAATTTCAATGGATATCTCCATAGTTTGAAATAATTCTCTGTTTTTGTTCCTGATTATCTCTGTAAGTCTAGACTAAATTTGCCACAAAAGCATGCCACAGGCTAAATGTTTTCAAGTCTTAAAATTTCCTCCAAAAAATTAATCATCTTTAGATATAGCCTCCTCCAAATTTTCATGACACAGAAAAGATGTAGAGTATTTGTTCGAATATAATATGAATGATCTATAATCCAATTTTCTGTAGTAGTCTTACACTGCTTGGGGAAACTCTTTAACATCCGTATCTGGACTAGTATTCTAGTTTTCTCAGATCCCACAAGATTCATTATGTTCTGTTTATAATATTATAGGGTTCCTTAGACCACATTTCTAGACATTTCCAAATTCTTCCTACAAATCAGATCCAAGTACCCAACAACAATACACAGAAATGACTGTATTCTTGGCACCAAGTTTTTTTATAATTTTCTCATAAGTATTAGTAACTTCTTGTAGAATTATTTTAAAGAAGGAAGGATTCATTCTTGCTCACAGTTTCTTTTTGCCAACTTAAAAGTTTATTTGTCATAGAAAAATACTGATTCATCAAAGTTAGTTCTTACTTAACACCCTATAAAATGTCACAAACAAGCCAGGTATGATGGCGCACGCCTTTAATCCCAGCACTCAGGAGGCAGAGGTAGAAGGATTGCCATCAGTTTGAGGCCACACTGAGACTACATAGTGAATTCCAGATCTGCCTGAGCTAGAGTGAAACCCTACCTCAAAAAAGAAAATGCCACAAACAGAAAAAAAAAAAAAATGTGCCTTAGGAGATTCTTACCATGTTAGAGTGCTGGGCTCTGCTGGCGGGCAGGTAATGCTGAGGAAGGACCAGGCCTACTCGTTCCTCCCAAGGGATTGAAGAAGAGGGTGGACGTTGGATGACCCAGAATCTCTCCTAGTCACCAGAGAAAAACCACAGAGTCGGGAGTCTTGTCGAAGCAGGATTGTTGTAAGCAGTTGCCTATATAATGTTGTGGATGAAGGTGGGGATTTTAGGATGGGGGGGAGAGGTAAGGGCCAATAGTAAACTTTAACTATTGAAATGGTAATTACAATTGCCATGTGGAAGTGGCAGGCCAGAAGACTTTAGACATCTTGCTGAGTCCTAGCTGGCCAGAGACAGGTTGCCAAACTTTAGCTAGGCTCAGGAAGTTCCACTAGGCCTCATGCCTGGGCCTTTCAGGGCCCAACATCTCCCCCTTTTGTTTTTGTAAGAGCATTAGTCACCATGGCCCCTGTCTTAGGTTGTCCCCCTCTGGAGATCTTACCTGTCATTGGGAACCAGGTGTTTAGCTCACTGAGAACCCACTCCATGGCCTGTCTTAGGTTGTCTCAGTCAGTCTGAGATCTTACCCATCGTTGGTCACATGGAGGGCAGGGGAGGTTTCAGTGGGTCATCTGAGAAACTTAATTCCTGGGTTGCCAGCCCATGATAATGTATTTCGACCTGATGAAGTTTTATTGCCTCTAGCCGCTGGTGAACAAATTGTGTAATTTTGTTAATTACACAAGGCCCAACAGTGAGGAGAAGAAGAAGAAGAAAGAGAAGCCTATGATAAGTGAGGAGGTAGGGAAGAAGCCATGTAAGCCCATCCACAGTGGGCTGTCCTGGGGGTCCCATCACCTCCTCTCCAAGTCTTCCTGGAGCCTTTTCCTGGGCAATTCTTGATTTACTGGTGTAAAAGCAGTATTTTTCCTGTAAAAACAAGCATATGCCTCCCTTTTGGCCATTAGTAGGTCTAGTCCCCTCCTGTTTTGTAGGACTATCTCAGCCAGGGAATCTACCTTCTGGGATTAAGGTGGCTGGGGCACAAAGGCCCATCCAATTGGTGGGCAAAAAGTTATAGGCCATCCCACCTCCACAAACATAAACCATTCCAGAAGGCAGGCAGTGTTGAACATTGGGCTCAGTTGTATTAAAAGTACAGAAGGAAGGATGAATGTATCCCACATCTATACTGGAATTATTAGGGGAAGGCAGGGCCCAAGTGCCCAGAGGAAACATTGGGAAAAGCTGGATGGGGATGGGGAAGGTGGCTGAGCAATTTTTTAAGGTCATATTGGCAACTGTACTGCAAGCAGCCGGAGAGGCCCAGATCACAGGCAAAGCCAGCAATCCTCCCCAAGGGAGGGAGTTATTTAGTTTATCAGGGTGAAGGACCATTTTAGGAACAGTCCTCAGGGGTGGGATACTCCTTACAGAAGTGATTGTCAGTGTCCCCTTGTTGGGACAAATATTTTAGGTCTCTCGCTGGTACCCAAATAGGTCTTTTTTCATCTTGAGGGAAGACACACCCAAACTCTCTCCCTGCTGTGAGGAGCGGATCAGGCCCTCTCCAGGCCCCAGTCAATGGGTCCCTCCATCTTACCCAGATAGAACTGTAGGTAATGGATGAAGGCCAATGTTTTGAAAAGGGGATAATTGTTTATCTTCTTTAGAAAAATTTAAAATATTTAGGGTAAATAATGCCTTTTTTAGTTGGTCGTGTGGGGGTAAGTATTCCCCCTTTTGTTTTTGTAATTGAGATGTGAGAGTCTGATTATATCTTTCAATGAAAGCTTGGCCCTGGGGGTTGTATGGGATGCCTGTGAAATGTGAAATTTTCCAGGTCTGGAGAAAATCTATAAAGGCCTTGCTTATGAAGCAGGGGCCATTATTTGTTTTAATTTGATCAGGCAGCCCAAGAGTGGCAAATCATTGAAGCATATGACTAATGGCATGTTTAGATTTTTCTCTGGCATGTGCTGATGCCCAGCAGGTGCAGGGAAAGGTATCGACTGAAAGAAAAATATATTTAAGCTTTCCAAATAGAGAATAGTGTGTAACATCAATTTGCCAAAGATGATTAGGGCGGAGCCCTCGAGGATTGCTTCCTGTAGTTTGAAGGGGGGGCGGGGCACTTGGAGGAAAGTCTGACAGGACTTACAAGTCCAGAAAAGTTTTTTAAGGTCCTTGATTGGTACCTGTGGAAGCCTGTTCTTGAGACCTCTCCAGCTGAAATGGGTCAATAAGTGGTAGCGTATAGGTTCTGTAATAGTATTAATTACACTGAGGCATAGAAGCCATTTTATCAGCCAAATTCTTTCCTCAAGAGAGAAATCCCAGTAAGTTTTGATGACCTCTGAGATGTTGAAGAAAAATGGGGTTAATTCTTTGTTTGAGTAGGGAATGAGTTTGAATCATCAGAGGAGATATAGGGTTGGAGTCCAGTCTAATATGGGCCTCAACCAGGTTGGGTAATAAATTAACAACATAAAGGCTATCAGAAAATAAGTTAAATGGCTCTTGAATAGTGTCCAAAGCTAGAACGACAGCAAATAGTTCTTTGAATTGTGCTGACCCCCCAACCTCATGGGAGATTGACTTTATGGGCATAGGTTCTTTTTCCTGTTTTAAGGGAGGGTAAATGACTAAGGAAGCCACCAGGCATCCCCCATCAGTAAACACAGTAAGAAAGTCAGGGTTAGGTTGAGACAGAAAAAGTCTGAGGGGTTTCCATTCTAACCTGGAGAAAGAACTCATCCATTTCTGGGGGCCATAATGGCAATCAATTTTACCTACAAACACCTCAAGAGCCATAGCAACTCTGTTATTTATCTGAAGCCAGGTGAAATCTGTTATCTTAAAAGGAGTGACAATAAGGTGAGGTTCTGTGCCAAACAACCAGACAGAAGTGTCTCTGTCCTTGATAATGCAATCAGCAACCTGGTTGGTTATAGAATAAACTGGGGACCCCATCAATTGAGAGGTGGACCCAATGGATGGGCTCACCTTCCTGGACCAACAGGGCGGCACATAATGTTTCCCTAGAGAAAATGTAGAAGGAGATTGGCAAATCAGGATTGAACCTCTTTAGGGTAGCAGTATTTATAGCCTGTTGTACCTTATGAAAGATTTGTTGATGACAAGGGGAAAAAAAAAATACCTGAGAGGAGAAGTTAATATCCTTTAGGAGGTCAAACAAAGGGGACAGCTCTTCAGTAGTTATGGGTATCTAAGGCCTAATCTAATTAATTTCTCCCAAGAGCTTCTGGAGTTGAGGCAAATTGTAAGAATCTTGAATATAAAGTTGTGGTTTAACAGGTGAAACTGTATCTAGGGTAAGGAACAAGCCCAAGATCTTAAAGGGAGGCATAGTTTGAACTTTCTCAGGAGCAACTTTAAAGCTGTGAGTATGAAAGATAGTTAGACATTGCTGGGTAAGGTCCTGCAGTGTGGAGGAATCTAGGCACCCAAGAATAATATCATCCATGTAAATATAAAACAGGATATTGGGGAGATTGATAAGAGAAAATAGATGACAGGTAATATTGACAAATTGGTGGGCTATTAGCCATGCCCTGAGGTAAGACAGTCCATTAAAATCTCCTATCTGGGCCACAAAAATTAACAGCAAGTAGAGAGAATACAAATTTTTCCATGTCTCCTGGATGGAGAGGGATAGGGAAGAAGCAATATTTAATGTCAATGATAGTAATATGATATATATATATATATATATATATATATATATATATATATATGTGGAATAGCTGGGATCCATGGGAGTCCCCTCTGGGGGGTTCCAAAGGGCATCATGCATTTACTGATCTTACTTAAATCATGTAAAAATCTTCAGGACGCATTAGGCTTTTTGATGACAAAGACAAGAGAGTTCCAGGGACTAGTGGAGGGGCGGATATGTCCGGCCTCCAACTGTTGATCAATAAGTATGTGGAGTTGGTGTAACTTAGAAGAAAGGAGAGGCCACTGCTCAACCCATATAGGATCCGCAGGTCTCCACTGGATTTAAAATGGGGGGGCTGGGCAGTGGCCCTTAGAATTGGGGGTATTCATTGGAGTAATTAGGATGACATTCCCTCCCTTCCTTAAACCATTGTTGATTTTTTTTTTTATTTAACAAATCATTATAAAAGGCCTTATGGTCAGTAGTGATGAAAGCCTCGGCATCTCCAAGGATGTCTTGCCCTAGTAAGTTAGCGGTGAGCCCAGTCACCATGAGAGGGGGTGTAGTTTTCCCCTGTCCCCACCTGGGTCAAGCCAAGGGAGCCATGTGGCAGTCTCCCAGAAGGTAGACTGCCTACCAACTCCCACTAGCGGAGGGCTGGGTAAAAGCTTCCAGGAGGGGGGGCATCTATTTAAATTACCACATTTTGTCCCTGGTTCCCAATAGATTTATAACCATCACACATTATATATAAATTGCACTTAGCTTAATTTTAAAGGTCCTCACAGTCTTGATTAATCTAAGATATTAAGATCTGTAAAATTAAACAAGTTAAACATTTCTAACATATAAAGACACAGAGTAAACATTTTTAACTGGTCTAAGGCATATCAAGGAGAGACATAAACAATGTAAACTGAACCACCATAACCTAAAATTAATCTCAGTGTCTGTAATTTTAACTTGCTTGAGGATTTTTTTTAGCTTAAAATCTTAAATCTCAGCCAGGCGTGGTGGTGCACGCCTTTAGTCCCAGCACTCAGGAGGTGGAGGTAGGAGGATTACCATGAGTTTTAGGCCACCCTGAGACTCCATAGTGAATTCCAGGTCAGCCTGGGCTAGAGTGAAACCCTACCTCGAAAAAGCAAAACAACAACAACAACCAAAAAAAAAAAAAAAAACGCAAAAAAAATCTTAAATCTCTCAGTACAATATCTCTAGCTAAACACATCAGTCCATTACAAATTTAACCTTGATAATACTCTTTGAGCCTGGGTAACAGGACACAGCCAGCCATTATGCCAGTAGCCCAGTTGCAACAAAGTCCCCTGCAGTCTTTCCCTTCCCTGAGAAAGCTCATAAGTCAAGCCTTGAAGTTTAATGCTGTCTGTAATTAGCATTCTCAGACTCTCATCAGAATAGTCCATAAAATTTGGCTTACCATTCCAGAAGACACCTTCAGTTGTAAGCACCAAGTCCATGTCTATTCCTCCAAAACAAAGTTTCCAAAAGATCAACATCCATCCACATGGTCAGGTTTATCTCAGTCCACTTATCACATAGCTTTAGGTTTGCTGAGATAAACTTCCAGACCAGGTACAGTTATGGAGGAAGTGATAGTTATTGAACCTTACAGATCTGGGGGAAGTTCCATAATGGCAGAAAAAGCTGACCTGCCTTTCAAGGCCCAAGCAGAGAGAGAGAGAGGAGCACAGCTTTCAGAAATACAAAAGCTGCATATGCAGCTTGCCAGGCCCTGTTCAGAAATACAAAAGCTGCCGGTGAACCAAAAGTGAAGGGAAAGAGAAAGGAAATGAAGAGATGTAAACAAGCAAGTAGAAGTAAAGTTTAGAACATTAAATATGAAGGCTGCCTCATAACTCATGAGGGTATGCTCACCCGCACACCAATTGACCTCCTCAATGAATGCATCTCACAGGGCACTAGTCTTCTGCGTTCTCGGAGCCCCACGTTAGGCACCAGATGCCTGGCTCCCCCGGCGGGTAGTGCTGAGGAAGGACCAGGCCTGCTGGTTCCTCCCAAGGGGTTGAGGAAGAGGGTGGATGTCGGATGACCCAAAATCTCTCCTAGTCACCGGAGAAAAACCACACTGAGTCTGTAGTCTTGTCAAAGCAGAAGCTCGCTTTATTGTTGTAAGCAGTTGCCTATATAATGTTGGGGATAAAGGTGGGGATTTTAGGACGGGGTGGGGAGAGGTAAGGGCCAATAGTAAACTGTGACTATTGAAATGATAATTCCAACTCCTATACGGAGGTGGCAGGCAAGAAGCCATTAGGCATCTTGCTGAGTCATAGCTGGCCAGAGACAGTTCACCAAACTTTAGCTAGGCTCAGGAAGTTCCACTAGGCCTCACACCTGGGCCTTTCAGGGCCCAACATTAGGGAAGGTAAATTAAAGACCTACCATAATCATGAATGGCCTTTCCCCAATAACATAATTTCTTCAACTAGCACTCATGTCTTATAAATCTGTAACCTCCTAATATGGTACTATTAACTGTCTTCTAGATAGTAAGACACATGAGCCTTTGTGGTTTGAATATTTTCTAAACGTTCTTCATGTGTTTGATAACTTGAGTTCAAGTTGATAGTTTTACTTGGTGATTTTTTATAGAACTTTTGGCCATGGTGTGAGGCTGGTAGACATTAAGGAACTAAGGGATTGTTGGTTATAGTCTATCTCCATGTCTGGCCTAAGCTCTCTGTTGATCCATGAATACATGTGCAAATAGTGTCAGGTTCCCACTGTCACATATATGTGTTACTCCCAGTGCCATACTTTCCCTGAGAGGTGAGAATATGTACCTACCACTACTTGTTTTGTTATAGTCCATGTGAGAGAATTACAGATAACCATGCTTCTTAAGCCAATTGACAGTCCTTTTTATTAAGCTAGTGACTGGGAGAAGCCAATGCCAGAATGAATTCTAGATCACAAAACTCAGGGGTACAGAATTCTAAAGGCAAAAGGCCCAAAAATCATAATGATGTAAATGCCAGATGTAGGTTAGGGTAACCTTGGAACAGCCATTATTTTGATTATTCACCTGCAGTTATTTTGGTTATACATCCTGGGGTTACCTTGGTTTTATACTTCTGGGCCATAATCAGGATCATGGATAGCCCTGCAAGTGTCACCAGTGTAGATATGCTATTTGGAGTACTTAGAAGCTGTAAAGCTCCTCAGCAGGCACAAAATGTAGTCAGTGCATAATTAGAAAAAGCTGTTTTTACCTTAGCTTTTCATTCTGCTTTTTAGGGGCCTTCAAAACGTTGAGTATGGTTAAGGGGTCAATACTTGGTCCTAAGGATCATTAGCTTAACCAAGGCAATGTTATTTTTTTGAATTTTAAGAGACAATTTATTATACAAGATTCCACTGCAAGTCCTATAAGAAGAAGGAGTAATGGGCCATTTAGGGAAGTGAGCAGAGTTGTAAGCCAAGGGTTCTAGTACAAGTAATTATTTGAATCTCACTCCTTCTGTCATTGGTCTAGATTATCTTGAACTTTTATTAAGGTCTCTTTGGTAACGCCTAGCTTGTTAGCATAGAAGCAACAAGCATCTCCAAGGGCTACACAAAGCACTTCCTGGGACATGAGTACTAGGTATAAGCCTAGCCAGTTTTGGAGAATTACTTTGGCTAGAAATTCAACCTGGGAAGGGAGCCTATCAATGGAAAATTGGAAATGTTTAATATCTGCATCTATCTATTTTCTTGTCTATTGAAGACCCTTCATCAGGACTGCTGTACTTATGACCGTGGATCTGGCCACAACCATTCCTGCCAACATTGGAATGAGGAGTGGGGCAGCCTGCCTGTGTCATCAGTGGGGCCATGCAAAGGGGAAGAGAAGATGGACTCTTTCCATCCCTGAGTATGTATGCGTGTGTGTGTGTGTGTGTGTGTGTATATGTATGTATATATATATGTGTGTGTATATATATATGTGTGTATATATATATGTATATGTATATATATATGTATATATGTATATATATATATATATATATATATATAGAGAGAGAGAGAGAGAGAGATGAACATGTATAGCTATACATAAAACTGGATTATCAAATAGGCATTTTGAGGCTATATAGTGAGTGAGACCAGTGGAGCAAATGAACCGATTTCCATCTTGAGAAAATTATGCCTCAGAATGAAGTGTCAATCTAAGGCTAACATTACAAGTATCAGAGTAAGGGAAGCTAGAGAGAGGATAAGTTGGGGTGGTAAGGCAAGATGCTTTCCCAGTCATATTCCCCAATGAGATGGTAGTCTTTGGGTAATATCTACCATAGTCTATTGATTGGGGGCCCAATTCTCTGAAACATAAATAAAAGTCTTCCCTGTTCAAATCAGGGTACCTCTAAGGGGTCTGAATTACCCTACTCCAGATGTTCTTTCCTGTCTGGTGATAGTTTGCTGCAGTGGTCAGGAGATTTCAGAATTTTATGAGGTCAGTTTTGAACTGTAAGGACTTGTCAGACCCCCATGTTCAGTTAGCTTTTGCCAAAATTTCCCATGTGTAGGAGATTAAGTTAAAGGAATAAGAGATGGGCTTGACCATTGCAAAGAGAAATACATGGCTAGTTAGGAATCCTGTTTCTAAGACAATTTTAGCTTGAAGGGATCTGTTTCAGGCAAAGTAGTTCATCTGTGGTCCTGGTCTGTGGTAGGCTTGACATGGGAATGGTGAATGAAGGTGGGGGGAGGGTCCCACTGACCTTGACAACAATTGGCAAAGTCAGAAACATATAGTGAAGCCACTTCCATGCAGGAGTTATCCCTTCCTTTTGGAACTTTTTGGTGTACACCACCTAGACATGTCAGAGAGAATGACAGGGCACCAAGGAGGAATTCGGGAGAACATCTTGAATATTAGAATAGATCACAATCTAGACCCATTGGAGAGACTGAGTACACTTTAAAATACAATTATATGTAATCTCTTGAATAAGGAGGTCCCTCAAACAGGGAAAGAAGAGGGGTGGCCTACCAAACATGATATCATGGTGGATAAATCCTGCCTTATTAAGGGGGGCATCCCGCCAGAAGGGGGAGCAGAGGCAAGAGGTTGGGACAATTTTCACTGGTTTCCAAAATTATTTTAGAGTGTGTGAACTTAATAGGTACCAGTGAAAAGTATCCGATGCTTGGGAGCCTGTGGACTTATTGGGTCCCAACTAGGGCATTCAGATGGAAAGACTAGCCTAAAAGCAAATAGCCCTTCAATGCCCTTTTGGTGGCTAAAGCCAAGAAGGCCTTTTTCCTCACTGCTCCAATATTATCCCTTTCCTCATAAGTAAACAAAGTTAGAAGGAGTTGTTGGCAGCCATACCAAGTGGGGTGATGTGTTCTAAGGATAGACTCAAAGAAAATGGTTAGAGCTTGGGGCTCGTCAGAAAAAGGGGGTGTTGGGCTATCCAGTTATATAAGTCTGAAGTAGAAAAGGTGACATAGACCAGAAAAGGGCATCAGTCTCTCTCTGAACTGGGAAGAAGGGGCACCTCCCTGAAGGATAAGAGAGATACCAGAGCCTGAATTGAATCCAGGGCCTGAGGAGGCCTCAAATGGGAGGCCAATGAGGATAAAGGGCTCCAGACTAATGGAGACAGAGGTAGGGAGGTAAGTATAGGGGAGGGAGCTGCACAGGGTGGATTAGCATGAGTAGATGGAGGGAAGCAAGCCCTCATAGGGGGGAGGTTATAATGGCCACAGTGGGAGAGGCGGGGGATTTGGTACAGGACAGAGAGGGTAAAGGAGTCCAATGATAGGGAGGGATTTTCATTTGGGAAGAAAAGGAAGAAGGTTTGGGGGAAAGTGGAGAAGAAGAATGTGGTGAAGAGGGGTGTGGATTATAAGGTGGGGGAAAGGAATTTAGAGGGTATTCATCATTTAAATAGGGCAGAACAGGTGTTGAAGTACCAGAGGGCTTTATGGAAACTAAGATAGTGGGATAAGTTTTTAAGAACACAAATCTTAAGCCAGACAGGAGAATTTTGGACAATACTAACCATTTGACAATGTAAGAAAACTTATTGGGGCTTCCTGGGGTTCTCCTGACATTAAGTCAGATTGAGATGGTGACAGCAGGATCTGAGGAGACAGATGACAGTCATCTCACCTTGTAGGAGGGACATTCAACCTCACAAATGTATGCAGTTTAACTTTTTTTTAATAAAAAAGATTTTATTTATTTTTATTTATTACAGATGGAATGAGAGAGAGAAAGATAGAAAGAGAGTGAGAATGGGCACACCAGGGTCTCTAGCCATTGCAAATGAACTCCACATGCATGTGCCACCATGAGCGTCTGGCTTACATAAGCCCTGGAGAATCAAACCAGGGTCCTTAGACTTCACAGGCATGCACCTAAACCACTAAGCCATCTCTCCAGCCATATGCAGTTTAACATTTGAGAGAGATAGATGTGGTCCTCCACAAACCCCTAGGAGAAGTTTTTCAGCATTCATTGAAGGGCAGAGAATTTAGACTGGGTAGGCCCTATATTGGAAGTATATTTACATGACTCAAAAGGGTAGAAGATTAAGGAAATCAGCATAGAGAGCACAATAATGAAGAGAAGGCAAATCCCACACCACAGGAGCAGGCAGGGCTCAGGGACAGAAAAGATGAATCCAGGAGTGGGTTTGTGTGACTGGAAAATTCCAATTTGGGGAGGGAAAAGGGACAACTAGGGAGTCAGTGGACAAAGAACAAGATGAATAGCACACTAACTCAGAGGACAGTTTATAGGCACTGCTAATATAATCCCAGAAAGGGATTAGTACCACTCATGTAGCATAGGCAGCAAGGGCACAGAAACTCTTCCTGCAGGAACAGACAAGTGTTCCAGGTTGGCTTCAGGTCACCATTAAGCCAAAGTGAGCTCAGAGGACAGTCCAACTCTCCTGTCTTCAAGACAGACAACAAAAAGACAAGACAACATAATGCAGATAGGACAAGATCCCTATGGGAGGCGCTGTCTTGGGAAAAACATACTTCATCCACTAGGTTGCTCCCCTAGACCCAGGATGGGAGGGTATTTAAGTGCTTCATAGATAATAGGTTTATTTTGAACTGCCACCCCTTAGCCATATGAAGTCATTACAGGGAGCTTGTAATGAATTGTACCCCATAACTGTTACAAGGAACCCAGCTGGAATCATGGGGACTGTAGTTCAGTCTGTAACCAGGAAACTGGTAAACTGGACTTCCCATGCACGTGCTCAAACTCATGAGAACACAATCATTCCTTGGAAACAGATACAATGTCTTAATCTCAAAAAATGCATCTAATCACTCATACAGTAATTTCACTGGCCATGCACTCAAACAAAACTGAATCTAGGTCTCTCGTGAAAGTCAGAGTGAGAAAACCAGGTCCTCTGCTACTGGCATCTGGATATAATGCTAAAGGAGAAAGGAAAGCTCATTGTGGCTTATTTCCCAACCCTTAGGAAGGCTCCTATAAGGCTCATCCTTCCTAGCCTTTAAGAAGGTTCCTCATGAGCCCTGTTCCTCGTAAACTGAAACCAGAACTGACACCAGCATATAGACTTATGTCCTAAGAGGGTAAGGAGGACTTGATCCATTTTGCTGTCTGGGAATAAAGAGGTCATTCCAGATCTCTTGAGGTTCAATAGGAGCCACAAGGCCCTGGGATGTCTTCAAGGGGTGCCTCCCGGGCAATGTCCTGACTGATCTGAGAAGTTTGGGGCAAGGCTGAGTCCTGTAGGCATGGGGTGTTCTCACTGGTGCCTCCAAATTTTATGGTCCATACAGGAGAATTTCAGACCACCATGCTTCTTAAACTAATTGAGAGTCCTTTTTATTAAGCCAGTGAGAGAGAAGGGCTAATGCCAAAAAGAATTCTCAACCTGGAAGCTCAGGTGTAAATCATTTATAAAGGCAAAATCATTATGTGATTGCCAGATGTATGTTAGGGTAGCTTTGGAACAGCAATTATTTTGATTATGTACCTACTATTATTTTGGTTTTACACAGAGGCAGATTAGTAAATATAGGGATGCAGGTACATGACAAGGCACTTTAGAGCTCTGCATCTAACAGACCAGTGCTTCCTAATTTGATAAGATGTGAAAAAGCAAACTCATGCTTCCTAATCACTTACATAACCACCATTTCTTCTGTTTCTTCTGTGACATGGAGGCGAGTATCACCTTAACTATGTTTCAGAATACATCCTTCCGACATTAACTTGTTTCTGCCTTATATTGTCTCACAGCAATAATAAATAACTAATACATATACAATAGTAACAACATGAAAAGATATAAAATGACCAATGATGCTGAAGCAGTAATAGAAAGTGCTTCAACACAGAAAAACACAGGACTAGATGGACTCACTGGTAAATGCTACCAGACATTTAAATAATAACTCATGTCAATGGTTCTCAAATTAATTCATCAAGTATAAAGGGAAGGACTCCATTGAATCTCATTGTATGAATCCAACATTACTCTGATACCATAAGAAAATAATTATATAGCAAAAGTAAAGTGCATCTCAATCATATTAATGACCATAAATGAAAAATCACTAAATAAATATTACAAACCAAATTAAAATATGTAAGCCATATTTTCTGTATTTGTAGACAATATGATTCCATCTTTATAAAAACCTAGAGTCTTCTGAGTGTTGTGGTGCTTGCCTTTAATTCCAGCATTCAAGAAGCTGGAATAGGAGGATCACCAGAAGTTCAAGGCCAGCCTGAGCTACAGAGTGAGTTCTAGGACAGTCTAGGACTAGAGTGAGACCTTATTAAAAAAAAAAGGGGGGGCTGGAGAGATGGCTTAGTGGTTAAGCGCTCGCCTGTGAAGCCTATGGACCCCGGTTCGAGGCTCAGTTCCCCAGGTCCCACGTTAGCCAGATGCACAAGGGGGCGCACGCGTCTGGATTTCGTTTGCAGTGGCTGGAAGCCCTGGCGTGCCCATTCTCTCTCTCTCCCTCTATCTGTCTTTCTCTCTGTGTCTGTCGCTCTCAAATAAATAAATAAAAAAGAACAAAAAAAAATTTAAAAAAAGAAAGAAAAAGAAAACAAAACATACCTAGAAACTGTCCCAGAAAACTTATTTCTGATAAACACCATCAACAACGAATCAACAAAGTCCCAGGATATAAACTACACATACAAAATCAAGCTAGGAATAGTATTGTACACTTCTGGGCCTGTTATCCCAATACTTGGGATGCTGAAGTAAGAGGATCTTGAATTCAAAGCCAGTCTGGCCAACATAGTGAGTTCAATGCTAGCCTTGGCTAAATATAGACAGATGCTGTCTCAAAAAAAAGAAAAGGTCATTAACTTTTTATGTACCAATAATATTCATACTTAGGAAGAATTTAGAAAAATAATCACATTCACAAAATCCACAAAATAACATGAAATAAAATACATAAGGATAAAACAAACCAAGGAGCTAAAATACATCTACAGGGAAAACTATAAAGCAATGAAAAAAGTACTTAAATAAGAAACTAACATATGTGCCAAGGCTCCAAGAACATTTTAGAAGAAGGGAGGAAAGACTGTAAGAGCCATAGAATAGGAATATCCCAAGGCATGCTCCATAACCAAGACTACGTGAGGCCTTCAGGGCCCCACAGTGAACACCAATTACCCTGCTAAGGAAGGGACTCAGTAGAATGAGGGAGGGGAAGAGAGGATATAAGAACATAACCTCTAAAAAAAACTTAAATTAAAAAAAGACACTTTCGCAGAAAAAGAAATGATAAAAATGTAAATTACTATAATGGTTGTTCCAAAACAGAAATAATAATGGGAAAATGACTATATTACTAAAATAAATCTACACATGCATTGGAAACTATCAAAACTCGAATTATATTCTTTATAACAAATAACAATCAATGCTAAGACTCATATGAATGTACAAATAGCAAAGGTAATTGTACTAGTTACTTTCTCATGGTTGTAAGGAAAGTATAAGAGAAAAGCAAAAGAGAACACCAGCCTTGATGTCCACCAACAGACTGTTTATTGAGAGAAACAGTGAGGGCAGCAACCTTCCCAGAGGATGAAGGCTGAAGAACTGGACCAGGCTGGGGTGTAAGCTTATAAGGAGGATCCTAAGAAGAACAGACTGTACCAGCTGCAGGTCCAACAGTAGTAGACAAGGAACTGCAGATTTCTGTGTCCTTGCTCAGAATAATCTTTTAAAGCCAAATTGTCTAGAGAGGATAACCCACCAGACGTTTTCTGTTCCCTTGAGGGTTTCTGAGTTAAGAGAAGTTTATCAATTGGAAGTAACCTGTCAAGGCTGCATGTCTCTGTAACTTCTTTATTGCCTGCTAGTTTTAAGGAGTTATTAACTCTTCATTTCCCTTGAGTTTTCAGGGAAGGCTATTAACCCTTTAATGGTATGAATAGATACCTGACCAGAAACAAGTTAGAACAGGAAATTTTATTTTGGCTTATACTTCCAGAGAGTTAGTTCCTTCCTGATGGGAAAGGCATGGCAGGAGAGTGGAGCCTATTTGTCACATTGGCAAGCAGGAAGCAGAGGCAGAACAGGAAGAGGGGTTACAATGACTAAATCATCTTTTATGAGACTTAAACAATAATCTAAGTGATAATCACCCAGTAAAACAGCAGGAACAAGACAGGAGCCATCTTAAGGTTACAGTGTTGTTTTTTTTTTTTTCTTTATTTGTTGTTTTAAGATAAAATAATCTTATTAAATAGTAAAAGGTTGAAAAATAGAAGAACATAGAAACATAGTTGGTTGAGAACTGTAAAGCCAGTTTTTCATAACCATTATCATGACTATATTAATATCAATGAGTTAAAGTTTTTAAGTTTACCATCTGTATACTATAGCATCTTGTTACCAGCCAGGACCATCCTTTGTTAGTCTGACATAAGCTCTAGGTTAATAGTCATCTTATATATCTCAAGGAGTCTGTAATCTGATCAAGTACTTTAACAATCAACTTTGTCTTTAACCTCCTGTTTAAGCTTACTCATACCTTCATCTACAAACATTTACCTTTCAATCTATGTAACCCTTACAATCTATGTAACCATTCTGCAACAATCTTTTTTATCAAACATTTACCAGCGTTTAAAGTTTCTTCTCCAGTTTATCCTCCTTAGTTCATCTCATAGCTATCAACAAAAACTTTCTTACTATAAGACTTTTAAAATGACCATTTAAGTTTTATTTAACTTCTGTTTTTGCAGGTTTTTTGTCTCTATCATTAATTATAAACAGACTGTCTGGCTTCTGATTATCTGTCTTCCCATTTCCCTGCATCAACAGTCCCTTAGGTTACCCTCATTTTTTTTTAATATTTAGAAGTTCAATTATATTAATTTCATATTTTGTAATTTTTATGTTACATTTAGATAATGTTTAAATAAACAAACAAAAATTCATTAAAATGAATCTTATTTGTTAAACATTGTTTTTTGTTTCAATAGTCAGAGTTAGCAGTAGGAAATATAGGTGTAGCTCAATTTAATGTTGATTTGAAACATGAAAATATAAATAACTATATCAACATACTGAACTATATGAACACAAGGTGAGAGAAAATATGAAGAATTTTACAACAGGCAATCCAAATCTTCTTTTGTTTAAGTCCCATACCCTTTCCATGTCATTTTATATCCTTTTAATAATATATCGTACAACAATCTTTTACCCTAGTCCAAAAATACATTTCTTTCTGTAGAAGCAAGATTAGAATTTGACATATAAATATGTCTATTATTGTAGTAAGTATGAATAAGCACATTGTCAAAACAGAGGCTAATCATTTAAAATATATTGTAAACCTGGTTTTAATAATTTAATATTATCTTAAAATATATGTGTATCAGAATATTTAATGACCATAAGTATTAGAAAAATTAATAACCATAAATTTAATCATATATAAAGACAGACAACATGAAACACTGAACATATAACATGACATGGTTGGCCAACAGTAGACATGACAACATGAAATATATAGAGAAATCATCTTAAGAATTTAGTTATATTTTAAATTGATGAGGACTTAATCTTAACAGGGCAATAGCTAGTGGTTTGAATTTAAAGTTGACATTTTTTTCTTTGGTAGGTTGTAATGAAAAGGAGGAGGAAAGGGAAAAGAAAGGGAAAAAAATCCTAGAAGCTGTATCATAATTTTAACTTTTAGTAAGGAGAAAAAAATAGATATTCATATGCAGAAGAAGCTAAAGAGATCCAGTAAAGATGGGAGTTTTTTTTTTTTTTTAAGAGGGTAGAGTTTGTATTTGATTTAGTGAGATGGTTTGAATTTGGAGTGAGAGGGAGAGACCCTGGTAAGTCATAGTCTGATGGAAGAACTATATGTGTGAGTGATAGAGTTTTAGAAGGGGCAGGAGTTTGGAGGGTTTCTGGTGACAGAGGAGAATTTGGTAGGTAGAAGAAATACAATGTGAAGGGCTGGAACAGTGGGCAAAGAAGCCCTGAAGGTATGGGACCTTGGACCACGTGTCATGTTTTCTGAGGAAGTTATCAAGATCAATAAGAATATTAAAATCAAAACTACCAAATTCAGGCCAGTGGTAGCCATTATCTAAGGGATATTGTGGCCAAATTTGAACAAAGAGCTGGAGTAATTTGGCAGGCAGGAGCTCAGGAAGTTTGAGTTCCTTTAAATTAGCCTTGAGACATGTCACTGGAGTATCTTTTGGAACAGATAATTTAGAGCCCATTTTGAAGAACAAGGACTAGAGTGGCCAATCTGCCACCAGGGGCATCTTCCAGGCTTAGTGAGGGCAACCAAAACTCAAGGACTAGGAGGGAGTGTCTTCACAGTCATAAGGCTTGGGGTTGCTGGTAGAACAATACGGGAGGCTCCTGGAGTCTCTGACTGTCCATGGTTCCAAACCTGAGAAACTCCCAGAGTTTCTATGGTCTGGGGTGGGGTGCCTCTACCAAAGACCAAGAAAGAATACCTTGTCCTGAATTTGTGATTTGATGGGGGTGTGGACGCAGTCAATCACATGGGGAGAAACCTCTAGTCTGGAGTTCAAAAGTCTGGTGGGAGAAGGTGAAAGAAAAAGAAAAGGAATAAGCCCCCAGGTATCAAGCTAGAAAGATTGAAGGTTTCAGATCACAGGTGGATGTTTAGTTCAGAATATTGAACACAGTGAGTTTTTGTTCCCCTGAGGGAGTGAAAAACTGGCAGAGAGATAGAGAGGAGAGAGAAACAGAAAGGGAGAGGGCACCGCTAGAAAGCCCCGGAGGGCCCTGATCTGAGTCATGGCACCAGAATTGTAAGAGAAAAGTGAAAGAGAACACTAGACTTTGATCTCTACAGACATATTGTTTATTTAGAGAAAACATCGAGGGGCAGCAACCTTACCCCAGGATTGAGGCTGAAGCACTGAATCACGCTAGGGTTCAAGTTTATAAGGAGAATCCTAAGAAAAAGAGACTGTACCAGGTGCAGTTGATAAGAAAATTGTGGCTGTTTATGTCCTTGTTCAGAATAGGCTTCATCAGCAAGGAATGTCTAAGGGACAATACTCAGATGGTCTCTGGTCCTCAGGGCCATCTAGGCTAAGGGGAGTACATTAACCAGGGAAGGATACCAAATTCAATAAGGCCAAATGCCTCTTTACCTTCTCTATTGTCCGTAAGCTTTAAGGATAGTTATTAACTCATTAGTTCCCTTTAGTTTTCAGGGAAGGCTATTAACCCTTCACCATTAAAGATGTCAAAATATTAAACAGTAAAGCAGAAAATGATTTTATTCCTTAAATGGGCATATTGAATGATTAGAATTTTTTTTAAAAAGTACAAATGGACAATAAATACATGAACATTTTTGTCCACCTGGGAAATGTAAATCAGAACTACATTGAGAAACATCAAAGGGGTACATGCCTGTAATTCTAGCATTCAGGAGTTTAAGGAAGGGGAGTCATGAGTTTGAAGTCAGTCTTAGCTATCATTGAAACACAATCTTTTTAAAAAAAATACTGGAGAGATGGGGAGATGGTTAAGTGGATAGAGCATTTACCACACAAGCCTGAGTACTGGAGTTCAGATCTTTAGAACCCATATAAAAGCAAGATGGTGTAGAACTAGAATCAAGAATAATAAGGAAAAGTTGGGGATGGTCACAGGTAGAAAAGAAATGGTAATGAGAGATTGATAAGCATAGAAACAATACATACATATATAAAATATAAGAATACCATAATGGAAGCTATTTTCTACAGTTAATATATGTTAAAAAACACATCAAAGACAAAACAAAACAAAAATCCTACAAGATGTGTATAGTGTAGCAGACTCCTCCTAATTGAAGAGAGGAAGGAGGCTCTGGGATAAATTAGCAACCCCACTCTGGTAGACATGAATTTTAATGGTGACATAACCACTCCCCAAGGTTGTAGTACTAGAAATTGAAACATCCCTTCCTGGAGGGTGGCACAAATTCCAGAACCTCAGGAAGTTAACAATTATGGGAAGAGTTGCAAGACCTTGTCCTAAGGCTATATAAATGGAAAACAACTGCTTGGGTGGGAAAGACTTTCAGATGGAGCTACCTGCAAGAAGTGCACTGTGCTGGAGACTATCCAATGGAGCTGTTTGCCAGTAACATAGTGTGCTCCAGAGATGTTGAGGTAAGCCTTCTGGTGATTCAGCTAGCTGTCTTTGAATTGAAGCAGCTATGAGAATGCCATCATCCAGTATGGGATGAGACTGCCAAGCTGGTTTTGGTGTAATAGTCTTTTGGTCTGTTATTTGTGCTCTGTATGGGGGAAAAGGGCTTTAGTTATCTCCTCCTCAGGAGAAAAGTATCTTGTGACAATATGGTGTCACTTGCCTGTAATCCCTGCATTTAGGAAGGAGAGGCAGGAGGAATAGGATTTCAAGGTAATCCTTGGCTACTTGGTAAGTCTAAGGTCAGCCTCAGCCACCTAAGATCTTATCTAAAAAAAGAAATACAGAGAAAAATAAAACAGAGCCTACATAATGATTCCCACCTAAGAAAGGGCTTGCATCTATTTATCCACTTCTTAATATTTTCAAAAGTGTTTTAGGGAATTCCATTTTATTTTATTTTTATTTTATTTTATTTTATTTTATTTTATTTTATTTTATTTTATTTTATTTTATTTTTTGAGGGAATCTCAACAGACTGACCTTTTTTTTTTTTTATTAGAGAGAGTGTGGCCTCCAGATACATGTTCCCCTTGTGTGCATGTACAACCTCACGTGCTTGCCATCATTTTATGTGTCTGGCTTACATGGGACATAGAGTTGAGCATGAGTCCTTAGGCTTCTCCGGTAAGCAATTTAATTGCTAAGCCATCTCTCCAGCCCAGAATTCCCATTTTATGATTTTAATAGTATCAAGAATATCAAGTGCTGGAAAGATGGCTCAGCTGTTAAAGCAAAGTCTACTGATCTGTTTTCAATTCCACAGTGCCCTCATAATGTCAGGTGCACAAAGGGGTGCACACATCTGGAGTTTGTTTGTAGCTGCTAGAGACCCTGAAGTGGCATCCTCCCTCACTCTCCCTCTCTCTCAATCTTTGATTGGAAATAAATAAAAACATTTTTTTTTCGAGGTAGGGTCTCCCTCTAGCTCAGACTGACCTGGAATTCACTATATAGTCTCAGGGTGGCCTTGAACTCATGGCAATCCTCCTACCTCTGCCTCACGAGTGCTGGCATTAAAAGTGTGTGCCACCATGCCTGGCATAAAAACATTTCTTAAAAGAGAATTATCAATAAAACCAGCATACTTCCATTCATTTTAGTCCTTAACTCCTTAAAGCATAAAAAATAACTCAAGGAATAAAATTAAAATACATGGTGAAAGCAATTAAAAATATTAACATAAATGCAACTTCAAATGGAGAAGAAAAAATATGATAAATGTTGACAATAGGACTACTTCCATATTCAAAGTGAAATAATCTGAAACTTGAGTTATCACTAAACCATTCTGAACATTTCCTTTCTATAAATCAATTAAAAGAAGTGCAATATAAATAACTCAACTTTGGTTGTCAGAAAAGACACATCAGAATCTTTTTTTTTTTTTTTTCTGTTATCTCAGGACATGGACCTCCATGTTTTCTGTAAGGATGGTTTTCAAGAGTTTGTAAAAGTAGCATATATAGTAGACAGCTTCAGGTTTCTGAGATGATCTTCCAGACCAGGCAGTTATGGGAGGAAGGGATACATTGAAGGGGAAGTTCCATAACGGCAGAAGAAGCTGGTTTACTATCACAGGTCCAAGCACAGAGAAAAACCACAACTGAAAAGCAAGCAAGCACAGTCCATGGACTCAAGGTAAAGCCCAAGCGCTTTGTATTTCTATAAACTGGAATTCCACATCCACCTGTCCATCACCTCCCCCCAACACTGCCCACAGGGATCCAGTAAACTGGGTGTTTCCTGATTCTCAGTCTGGATTTGGAGACTCCAGGGCGTCCTCCAACTTTTCATGGAAGAGATGTCAGGAGAAAGTGTGGTGAGCTCAGCAGTGCCTGCAGCTGCTACCCTCACAACTTCCTTCAAGGGTGCCAGTCCCAGCTCCAAGTACATGAATCTGAACATGGGAGGAGCCCTTTATTACACCACCATGCAGACGCTTACCAACACCATGTTGAAGGCCATGTTCAGTGGATGCATGGAAGTACTCACTGACAGTGAAGGCTGGATCCTCATTGACCGCTGATCCTCAACTACCTTTGAGAAGGAGCTCTCCCCTTGCCCAAGAGCCGTGGGAAAATGGAGGAGCTGCTAGTAGAGGCCAAATACTACCTGGTACAGGACCTTCTAGAAGAGTGCCAAGAAACTGTGGACTATGCCACAAGAGAACCACTTTCAGGAGGCAGTCTCTCTGAACAGCTTGGTTTATTCAATAGGAAAATGGGTTATAAGCAGTTGAGAGTGGAAAGAGGGTCCTAAGGGGATTAGTGGGTTTAAAGGTGGCTAACCTATGCTTTGCGATGTTCATTCCAGCATGTAGGGAGAGTCAGGTGTTCTACATCATGGTGGGAAGAGGGTCAGAAGGTTATGGGCTGTGTTAAGGCTGCTGGCTGATAAGGAGTTTCTTCGGCAACTGGCCAAAGGTCACAGGGAAATCCTAAATTCAGGTGGAGTTTGGAGAGGGAGTGGCTTCCTGTAGCCCAGGGGTCCTTAGCCATTCCTGGTGGCTCAGGCCTATCTGCTAAAGGCTCTATCCTCTGCCTGGCAGCACCTGACACACTTCCACACCTTAGGGATGGATCAGTGATATCTCCTCCAGCCAGTTAGCTGAAGATATAAATTAACAAGTTTTAAAACTCTTGAATATATTGGGGGCCATTCAAACTATTATACTCTTACCCTTGCCTCCAATAGATTCCTAACCATCACATATTGTATATTGTCAAATTCAAAGGTCGTCACAGTCTTTAACAACTTAAGATAGTTCCAAAGGCCTAAGTATCATCTGAGAATTAAGATAGTCTCTTCGGGAGCTGGAGAGATGGTTTAGTGGTTAACACATTTGCCTACGAAGCCTAAGGAACCAAGTTTGATTGCCCAGTACACACATAATCCAGATGCAGAAGGTGGCTCATGTGTCTGAAGTTTGTGTGCAGTGGCTAGGGGTCCTGTCACACCCATTCTCTCTCTCTCACTCTCACTCTCCCTCTCTCTCATATAAATAA
Organism: Jaculus jaculus; assembly: GCF_020740685.1. NCBI lineage: Eukaryota > Metazoa > Chordata > Mammalia > Rodentia > Dipodidae > Jaculus > Jaculus jaculus. The sequence goes on along the minus strand of NC_059125.1, from coordinate 20,797,002 downwards.
ATAAATAAAATATTAATTGTTTTTATAAAAGCCTGATGGCCCAGGTTCAGTTCCCTTTTACCTAAGTAAGTCAGATGCACAAAGTGGCACATGCATCTGGAATTTGTTTGCAGTGGTAGGAGACTCTGGCACACCCATACTCTCCTCTCTCTCTCTGCTGCTTTTGCTCTGTCTCTCTGAAATAAATAAATAATTTAAAAAATTATCTCTTAGCTGGGAGTTTTATGAAATCAAACATGTTATACATTTTTAACATAATAGGCACAGAATAGTAAGTGATTACTAAAGCACAAAAGAGGGGACTTCACATGGTCAGCCACCTGATCTTCGACTTGGGACATACCCACAGGGATGGCTATAAGCCACAGATATCCACCCCCTTTTCTCATGGAGGATGTTTGGGAGTCACATGTCTGATGTCAATTGTTTCTCAGAGTGATGAGTGTTGGCATCAACTGCAGGCGGGGTGAGGAACACCAATGCTCATAAGAGGAAAAAAGGGAGAATTGACAAATGCTGTTTCTATACTTTGGAGGGTCACAGAGTATGGTTGTCATTTGTAACATATATTCATTTCTTCTCTAAGAAGTAAGGAAAGTGAATACTATGAGATAGGTGAGGAGGGCAAACTCTCCAGGTCCATAGGATCCACTATGTTAAGCTAGTTGAATTCTGAGACTGAAATACTCTTCATTTTTTCTAAGCAGGTCATAGAAAGCAACCTGACAAGAGGTACCTGATAAGATGTAATAGGCTGGAGTCCAGTTCTATCAGGGAAGGTGTTTTTGTCAAAACTGATTAGTGAGAATCCCTGGGAGGCTCCAGCAGGGCGTATCAAAGTGACCCTTGATCATTCCTCATCAGCTGATTGAGGATGGTGCGGTCTTCCTTTGGAAATTTGAGACTCAGGTTATTCCAGAGAGGGATAATTACCTGTGCCAGAACACTCCCAAAAATTGGGAAAAGCCAAAGTATCCAACCTCATATCCAGCCCAGTAGCCTGGAGCTGTGGAATATGGTCCTTGCTTGTAATTTCTAGATTTCTGCTGTAAGGTGAGAAATGGTGGTCTTGCATTGCTAGAAGGAGGGACCCCAGTATTTGCTGAATCCCTCTGCTGCACTGGGTTCTCTTGGCTTCTGCAAGCAGACTAGTAAGATATAATGGACGGGCTGTGGTTCTGTGTGGAAGGGTTCTTGATGAAAATTAAAGTCAAGCTGAGAGGTCCTGAGTAGGAGCAAGCCCTGACCCTGAGGTTTGTCCAGACTGCCTCACCAGGAAAATGTATGCTTCTTTTGGAGGCTGAGACTTAGGTTACTACAGTTATGAAACCTTTGGCTCCATGAGAACAATCCTGAAAAGATACAGACAAAATACACAATTTTGTGTCATGCCCTGTGAGGCCCCAGAGTTGTAACTTGTGGCCTATTTGGGCTTCCATCCTTAGGGCTAATAAAGGAGAGAGCTATGTTTTAAGCTACTGGATGTAGATTGGTACAGGGCAGGTATCCCAGGATGCATAGGAACTATTCTCGAGCCAGTGGGCAGAATGTGGACACAAAACACTACTCATTTCTGCTTGGAAGGTCACAGCAAGCAGTCTAATATGACCCAGTGGGCAAGGCCTCAGTTCTTCAAGGAAGGGGTTTTGGTCAAAACCAGAGTTAAACTGAGCTCCTCCTGAGTGCTGAAGAGAGGACTGTTCTCGCAGAATTCTCTCTTCTGTCAGGCCTAAGAAGATCTGAGAGGGGGCACCATTTGAGGATTGAGACAATTGAGGAACCCACAGGCTTCCTTTCAAGCCTCTGTCACTCAGGTAAATGGAATGTGGAATCCCTGGCTCTAGAGAGTAAGGATTGCAGAATAATGGGGTTCCTTAGCAATGTACTTTCCTGGTGTAAGTTTATGGAAACAGACATTGCAGACAGTAGGGGTAGGGTGTAGGACATCATCACTGTCACTGTGAGGCACTGCCTTCCATATGAGAAGCAGTATCCAATCAAATGGAGTTAAATTCCTAAGACTTGTCAGAAGTTAAGGTTAGAAACCTAAATTTAGACTGAGGAGAGACCACTTCCTCTCTAACAATGTTGGAGGATCCCAGTGGTTCTTTGTGACCTCGAAACTCTCAGATAAGAGAACAGCAGTCAATACCCAACAGGGGAACAACTTCTCAGTGCTTACTGGAGTCAAGTTGAAGGTCTTGAGTTCTAATGAGGAAGTCCTTCCCTAAGGGAGGGAACACAGAGCAACAATCCTTTCTTTTTGTTTTCCTGTGAGGCTTCAGGCAAGGGTATTCATATACAGGGGCAGGAGGTCTTGCTATCAGGCTAGAGGATTGGGCTAATAGAGGGGCATATCCCAACTCTAACTGAAACTCCAAGTTCAAAAACTTAAGTGAGGACTAAGGGGAACATCAACTCCTTTTTTTTTTTTTAAGTGTTCTCATATATTCTATCCCTACACTCAGATGTGGGAATCTTCAGGGAAAAAAGAAGTTGTCACACTATATTCCTTTCCTGCCACTCATAGAGTATGAATTGAATGTATTGTGTGCTGTTATACCCAGTTCTTGGCGCCCCCAATGACCACCAAGGAGAACCAAACACAAATGCAAAGGCAAGGAGCTTTATTTTGGGCTTAAGCTCTGATTCTTGACTTCACCAAGGCAGTGGATCCATACAAGAGCCGCGAGTGTTAGGAGAACAGAGTTTTTATAGGGATTTGAACATAGAAGGAGGGGATGGTTACATGATTGGTTGTTTTAAACAGTAACTTTACTTGTATTTTCCTGATTGGCTAAGGACATTGGCAGGCAAATTTGGCGTGCAGGGGCTATGGGAATGCCAGGCAGATTAGGTAACCTTCATTGTGATTAGCTATGTGGGTTTGAGGAACATAAGCAACAGTTTGAGCAACTTATCTTATTATCATAGGAATGTATGGCATAAGCAGTTTGTGGTTTTTTCAATAACTGTTAAACTCTTATTTAAACCTTGCCGGGAAACAGAAGCTTAGGCCTAGTGGTGACTCTGAAGCCTATCATGGCGTCCCTATGGTTCCTGAGTCCTTCATGTGCTACAGTTCTTCAGAGTGGAGACGCAGAGCCTTACCAGAGTCCCTGCTGGTGCTACTGCTCCTACACTGAAAAGAAGACACAGCCAGGAGTTGTCCTCCACCCACCAGCCAGCCTTGACTTACAACCGGGAGAATTCTAGGCAGCTGTATGTGTACTTCCACTTTTTTTAAAATAAGCTGCTTCTCTTTCCACTGTTTATTATTAATGTACAAAATATGCAAAACCAAAGAAAAAGAAAGCATTCATCTTCAAATCCATCGCGGTTTGAACCCTAACACTGCACAAAGCCAATACACTGTTTTCATACAAAACAACTGATGCCAAATGATGGTGTTAGCCTCCTGGGACTTGAATCTGAGGAGTATTAGTTCTTAACTAGAGCCACAGTTACCTTTGTTTGGGGGTGCAAAGAAATGAGAATATTAACTAGAGCTGTCAGAAATTAGTGCTGGGAGCCAGGTGTGGTGGCGCATGCCTTTAATCCCAGCACTCAGGAGGCAGAGGTAGGAGGATTGCCGTGAGTTCGAGACCACCCTGAGACTCCATAGTGAATTCCAGGTCAGCCTGGGCTAGAGTGAGACCCTACCTCAAAAAAACAAATTAAAAAATTAGTGCTGGGGTTGGAGAGATAGCTCAGTCATGAAGGCACTTACCTGCAAAGCCTAAAGACCTGGGTTTCATTCCCCAGTGCCCATGAAAAGCCAGACACACAAGGTGGCACATACATCTTGAGTTTGTTTGCAGTGGGTCGAGGCCCTGGCACGCCTATTTCCTATCTTCCCCCTGTGTGCGTGCGTGTATGTGTGTGTGTCTCAAATAAATAAATGAAATATTTACAACAATTAAATTATTGCAGGGCTAGGGAGATGGCTCATCATTTAAAGGTATTTGTTTGTAAAGCCTGGGTACCCAGGGTTAGATTCCAGCATCTACGTAAAGAGAAATGCAAAATGTGGCACTTATATCTGGCCTTTATTTACAGTCAAAAGAGTCCTTGGTGAGCTGGAGCAAGCACGTGTACACACACAGAGATAGAAATAAGTAAACATCTGAAAAATTAATGCAGCACGAGAAAGGGTACCCAAGCCATGTTAACAATTGATATGGTAATGGCACTGGATATGAACTGAAAGGTTCTTTTACCCAGAGGGATAAAGTCATCCCTTCTTCTCTGCCTCCACTGCGTTCATTTACCTAGTCCACACTAAGACGGGGTGGGAAACTGCAGTCTGAGGCACACTTTCATTAGGTCCACCAGTTTCTTAGAGGATGAGCCAATCTGCAACGAAGCGTGTGAGTGCCTAGAGCAGTGTTTTCACAGAAGCTGGAAGAGGAGGCTTAAATCCAAGAGTTATCTCCTTGTTGGAAGTACTTCTGCAATCTGTTTCTTTCTCCTCCAGGTTCCTGCATCTATTGACTAGCCCACATTTCTGCGTGCTGTCCCTGAGCACAACCAGCAGGCCTAAGCATCAGAAGCAGCAGCTCCATGCTGGTGAGACACACCACCAAGCTAAAGGCAAGGCCAAGGATGGCAAGAGTGCTCAGACTGGTGCAGCACAGAGGAAAAGCACTTCCCTGCACCTTCTCCTGGTTTGGGGATTGCTAGCCACCTGAGGTCTGCTGTTAACTCACAAAGTGCTCCCCAGGTGCCTTAGAAATGCATAGTCTCTACCACTATTAAGTCTAGAGATGTTTCTCTCATATGACAGGTGAAAAAGGCACCGGCAAAATTAAGAAGGAACAGCTTTCTTCAAAGGCCTCATCTTCCACCCCCAAAAGTTTTTAAATGCTCTCTGATCAAAACAGCCCAAGTGCTGGTAAAATTCATAATGCACACCTAGACAATGAAAAGGGAGAAAGGCATGCTGAGAATGATCAACACCAAGTATAAGAAATACTTCCATAGATCCTTAGAAGAGCTGCTTTCAACATAGAGGTGGTGTATGGCATGGACTTAAAATAAAGAAAGTTGATTCTGCTAAGCATTCCTATGTCCTTGTCAGCAAAATCATTCTCCCCAACAATGGAGCACTGTTCAAGGGAAATGCCAAGACAGGGCTCCTGATGAATCTCCTGGGTGTGATATTCCTGAAAGGCAATCATGCCACTGAGCAAATTATCTAGGAATTCCCAAGTAAAGTGAAAATATATGATGGGAAGAAACATTTCATTTTTGGGGAACCCAGGAAGCTTATCACCCAAGATTTCATGATACTTCAATACCTAGAATATCATTAGGTACCTAATAGCGATCCTACATGTTATGAATTTCTGGAGGGCCCTAGATCATATGCTGAAACAAGCACAATGGAAATCTTGGAGTTTTGGGTTAAGATTAATCATACTACCCTCACTGCCTTCCATTCCTATTATGCTGAGGCTTTGAAAGACGATAAAGTCCTACACCTCAGTTACTAGAGATGACCATAGCCAGTGAATATTCAGGGTCATGACCAACAGCTCCTTCTCCACATAGTGAAGTTGAGGCAGATTATTTACTTTAAGGTTCAAGAAGGCAATCAGTATTGTTAGTGGAGGGCTGGTTGTGACCATAGTGAACATTGTGTATGATAATAGCTTTGTTTTTCTATTCTTTAGGGCAATTTGGAGATTTGTTTGTAGTTTTTAATTTTCTAAATGCTCCTTTTATTTAGTATTATAATTTCATGAATAATATTGGTCATATATATTTATCAAAGTTAAAAGCAAGAGTTTTGGGCCTGGAGAGATGGCTTAGCCATGAAGGCACTTGCCTGCAAAGCCTAAGGACCTAGGTTTGATTCTCCAGCACCCACATAAGCCAGATGCACAGAGTGGCACATACATCCAGATTTCATCTACAGTGGCTGGAGGCCCTGGTGTGCTCTCTTGTGTGGGATCTCTCTCTCTCTCCTTGCATGTAAACAATTTAAAACAGTAAGCACTGTATTTGTTGATAAAAGAAATTGGGGAAAGTTCTGTATCAGTAAATGACCTAGTTCAAGATTCAATGCCTTTGGCACATAAGCATCTCTTTAAAATAGGTAAAATAATTCAAGAGTAAGATATGTTAAATAAAGAAATAGAAAAAAAAATTCTACAGTGATGTGATTAATGTTTGCCACCTTAAACCTTTTGTTGGTGGGGGGGGCGTTCAAGTTAGTGTCTCACTCTAGCCCAGGCTGACCTATATTTCACTATGTAGTCTCAGAGTGGCCTTGAACTCACAGTGATTCTACTACCTCTGCCTCCTGAGTGCTGGGATTAAAGGCGTGCATCACCACGCCTAGCATGAGTCTGGTTTACATAAGAGTGTAGACCTAAGTCATAATGAATTAGCTCTGCATGCTCACAGGCTCATTTATTCCTTAAATGCCAACTGATCATTTTCTCTTAGATGGCTCCTTTCTAATATTTTTAGGGTTAAGAAAAAAAAATGTAGTAACTGACCATATACTTAAAAGACCCAGAAGTAGCTATCATATAAAGAAAATGGTGATACCTACTTACTGTCTGAAAGGACAGAATTAAAGAAGGAAAGGAAACGAGGTGATTCTAGAAGAAAGAAATCAAATACAAACTACTTAATTAGCGTAGTGCTGGGATGGAGGAAACTTTAAACTTCTCAGTAGGACAGTAATTTAAATGAGGCTGCAAGATGGGCTGGCAAAGGACATGGCACTGAAAAGTAAAGGACAGATCTTCAGGAGGTTCATCTCAAAGTTGGGAGACTAAGCCTTGTAAAGGAAAATGCCCTTGACATTTATTTTGGAAATTGTGAAAAAGGTTCTCCACCTAGGGCAGGAAGAGAAAGTATTCTGTGCACCTATCCTAGGAATCTAAAACCCTACCTAAGCTGAGTGTTCAATGCACATTTTCCCCAGGAAGAATCTAAGGAGCAAGAGTGGTACATTCCCTAATTGTAAAGAAGAGTTTCACTGAAGGTGGTTGGTCAGGAGGGACAAAATAAGATAATTTGAGGGAATTGTGATCAAAATATATCATGTACATGTATGAAAATTAACACTGATAAAGAGTAGTACCTGGGCTAGAGTGATTGCTCAGCAGTTAGAGGTACCCTTATAAAGCCAAATGCAAAGTGGTGCATATGCCTGGAGATTTTGCAATGGCAAGAGGCCCTGGTGCAGCCTCACAACCCCCCCCCCATTCACAAATAGATAAATAAGACTTTTTTAAATAAAGGTTGGTACCCTAAAGGGAGGTAGGGTGTCCAGAAGATACTGTGCTGCCACTCCTTGCCATGGGCTGGGGGGAGATCTAGAGCTTGTCCCATTAAAAGGAATTTCTATTGGGTTATATTGTGTGTAATTTGGTGGTACACATCTTTAATCTCAGCACTCCAGAGGTAGAGGTAGGAGGATTGCTGTGATTTCAAAGACAGAGACAGAGAAACTACATAGTGAATTTCATATCAGCCTGGATAGAGTGAGACACTACCTCGAAAAAACAAAACAAAAGAAAAAAAAACCAGAAAGGTACCATGTTTAATCAATTACACTGAAATACATAACTAGATTAATTTTAGAAAATGAAAAGCAGCTGGGCATGGTGGCACACACTTATAATCCCAGCACTCGGGAGGCAGAGGTTAGAGGATCGCCTTGAGTTCGAGGCCACCCTGAGACTACATAGTGAATTTCAGGTCAGCCTGAGCTAGAGTGAGACCCTACCTCAAAAAAAAAAAAAAAAAAGAGATATAGAAGAGAAAATGAAGGAAAATAGAAAATATTACTAATAACCTAAGCATCTACATATGCAAATAAGATAAACAGAAAAGATCAGACAATCATATTCCCTCATTCTAGACAACTATTTTCCTTTTTCAAAATTAAGGCCTTCACCTTTATGGTGAGCATAAGAAGCTAAATCTATCTTGAAAAGGAAGATATCAAGATTTCTTTTTTGTCGGGCTGGAGAGATGGCTTAGGGGTTAAGTGCTTGCCTGTGAAGCCTAAGTACCCTAGTTCGAAGCTCGATTCCCCAGGACCCACGATAGCCAGATGCACAAGGGGGCGCACGCATCTGGAGTTTGTGGCTGGAGGCCCTGGCGCACCCATTCTCCCTTTCTCTCTATCTGCTTCTTTCTTTCTCTGTGTCACTATCAAATAAATAAAATAAACTATATATATATATTTATATATATATAATTTCTTTTTTGTCTAATTGCCCATCTGTCCTAGGCCCCTCCCTCGTGTATAACTCTAGAACAGAGACCCATTCTCTGAGAAACGTGTCAGAGAAATTAATCAAAGGTTTTAGGAATTTGGTGTGTCCAGCATGTGTATGTTCAAGGACCAGCACCAACATAAAGACAGTGTAGGCAGTATGCAAAGTAGAGCTGTCAACCTTAGCATCTTTCTTGTTCAACTTTTTCAGGGACCTTTCTGATTTATGCTGAGAAGACTTACCTCAGGACAATACACAGAGGCTTAGTCTCTGACAAATTGAGGACCCTAAATGAGGAAGGAGGGGAACATTAAGCAATTACTCAGAGCAGTCTGCTGATCCTGCTGTCTGCCTACACAGTTTCTAAATAACATTTATAGGATGGGGCCAACCCTCCTTTCTACCCTGGATTTCTTTAGAAGATAATGATCTGGATCTGAGGATTAGCTGACTCATGCCCTTTGGAGGAAAACATTCATGGTGTACCAGGAATAAAGTGAATGCCTTGAATAATACTGGAACTACCTACCAAAAATCTTATCAATAGAGACTTCCAGAATCATTTTTCAGACATGAAAGATTCAGACATAAACCTTGGGCAGAGTCATCTTCATATTGAGTTCAGCAAAGAGAAAAATCTTAGGCTCTCCTAGAAGTCAGATTTAGTATCCTGAATTGGGAGTTTCCATGAGAAAATCCATTATAGAACATCAATCTGTCTACCAGATCTTGGAGATCAGTGTCAGTTGTGAACAGAGAAGGTCACCCTCATTTTCTCAATAAGTGAAAAGGTGCAGTATTTTTATAAGCAAGGTCCTTAAGTCAAGAAAGAGAAAGCTCCAGACCCTGCTAGATATCAAATTCAGGAAATGTGGTTAGAAATGAGGGGTAACCCATGCATGAATATGAGAGGAGACAAATATTCTGGTCTCTTGCACTTAGTACATAAATAACAGCAAGGTTGGAGGCTAAATTTACCATATTATTTGATAAGGATTTTATTTTAGAATTTTTACGTTCATAAAAAAGTAAACAAACAGTAGGGTTCTCATGCACCTTCTATTTTCTAACAAACATAGCCTTTCTTATATCAACATCCTATACCAGAGTGGGACATTTGTTACATATGTTTATAGTCCAAAAACCATAATCTATGTTATATTCATTCTTGGTCCTTTATATACTGTGGGTTTAGACAAATGCATAAGAATAATCATTTACCAATAAAAATATACAGAATGATTTCACTATGCCCTATTTGTCTTCATTTCTCACTTCCTTCTGGGTGAGAGCAGTCACTATCGTTTTACTGTCTCCATAGTTTCATTATTTCATATAAAGTCATATATCCAGTATATGGTCTCTTCAAATTGACTTCTTTCACTTAGTAATATGCACCTCAGTTTCTTCAGTATCTTATGTGATTTGTTTATTATTTACTTTTCTTGCTGCTGGAACAAAATACCTGAAAAAGTCAGTTTAAGGGATGAAGGGTTTATTTTAGTTTACAGTTCCAGATTATAGTCCATCATGGTGGGGAAGGAATGGAAGCCAAGTCCAGAGTGAGGACGCATGGAATGATGAATGCTGCTCAGGGTGCTCCCTTCTTTTTACTCAGCCTGGGATCCTACCCTATGGGACAGTGCTGCCTAAAGTTAAGGTTCAACTTACCTAATCAAGATAATCTTTCACTGGCATACCCAGAGACTAACCTAACCTAGATAATCCCTCACAAGCATATCCAAAGGGTGGCTTCCTAGGCGATTCTAGGTCTTGTCAATATGACAATTGGTATAAACCATTACATCTTGACAGCCCATTCATTTTGTATTGCTGAATAATATCCCATTATCTTAATGTACTGTAAGATAGCTATATGGCCACAAATGGATAAAGATATTGGTTGCCACATAGAAACCAGGTGTGGTGGTGCAAAACTTTAATCCCAGCACTGAGAAGTCTGAAGTAAGAAGATCATCAAGAGTTAGAAACCAGCCTAGGTATAGTACAGACTGAGTTTCAGGTCAGCCTTGACTAGAATGAGGTCCTGCTTCAACCTTGTTGCAGTCAGGTTTGCATTGCTGGCAGAAATCACCCAACCAAGAGCAGCTTGTGGGAAAAAGAGGTTTATCTTGGCTTATAGGTTCGAGGAGAAGCTCCACAACAGCTGGGGACAATGATGGCATGAGCAGAAGGTGGACATTACCCCCTGACCAACATAAGGCTGACAACAGCAACAGAAGAGTGTGCCAAACACAGGCATGGGGAAACTGACTATAACACCCATAATCCCACCCCCAGCAATACACCACCTCCTGGAGGTGTTAATTCCAAAATCTCCATCAGTTGGCAACCTAGCATTCAGAACACCTAAGCTTATGGGGACACACCTGACTCAAACCATCACAAACCTCCACCCCCAAAATTCTTGATTGCTATCTATTTTTGTCAACTATACAGCTGCTATAAACACTTATGTGCAGATTTTTTCATAAACATAAAATTTCAACTCATTTGGGTGAATACAAAGGCACGAAATTTTGTATGATATGATAAATGTATGTATAATTTTTAAGGAAACTTTCAAATTATATTCCAAAGTGATTATAACATTAAACATTCTTACAGCAACAAATGTGAGTTTTTGTTGCATGTGGTGGTTTGAGTGTAAAATGTTCCTTATAGAAATGTTTATGATTAACCTTCATAGTTAGTCCCCATGTGATGGAAGCTTTGGATGTTAAAGGTACTGGTTTTGGAAGCATGAGGAATGTGGGAAATAGGATCATAAAACACAGCCAAGGCATTTTAGGGGTAAAAGTACCACCCCTCCCAGAAAGGAAAATAAGGAATATCCTGGGGCATATAAAATAGAATCTTTTTTTTTTTTTTTTACTACCTTCTTTCTCCTAAAACAACAGAAGAGGTGAATAAGTACCTCTGGTCTTATCTCTTCCTTTCTTAGAAGAGAAAGGAATGTAAAAGGATTGCTCCTTTTCTGAGAAACTGATATTAGGACATAAATTGCCAGCTCAGTCTCCTAATCAGTGGACTCCCTTAGAAGACCCCAAACTGGGTCTCTCGATAGGCCTTCCCATTACTATGAACCCTATTCCTACCCCTCTTTGGGCAAGAGTTTAGTGTTCTTTCCTTCTCTTAAGCTTTATTTAAAATCTTTCTAAAATTTCTAAGCCTTTTGCATAATAAAATCTTTCTAAACTTTATCTTCTCATCTGTGGGTTTCAATCTTTGAAATTTATAACACAAAAACTCAGAAGACCAATAATTCAGTGGAAATGGTATGACTCTTAATGTTTACCATCCTTACTCCTGAGTTATTGCTTAACAAAGAGCCAGAAAAGTATCTGGTGCTCTCAATGACATGCCAGATTCCAGCATCATATCTATGGTTCAAGGAGCTATCAAGATATTGCAATATGAAGTAGGGTTGAAATCTCTGCATGAAGACCATATGAGGACAATGTATATAGTTATGAAGATGAAGGATGAATTTCACTGGATACCACAGGATTTTTGGAGATGGCAGGACTGTGGGACATCACCAAATACATTTGTCTGCAAAGCCTAGTGACCCAGGTTTGATTCTCCAGAACCCACATAAAGCCAGATGCACAAAGTGGCATATGCATCTGGAATTTGTTTGTTGTCTTTCTCTTTTTGCAAATAAAAGAAATTGGACTGAATCATTTTGCATTGTGAGATACTCATGAGTCTATGGACACTCAGAGGTGGAATATGGTGGTTTAAATCTAAAATGCCCCCTATTGACTTGTTTGTGATTAATTGTTGCACTGTGCAGCATTCAGTGCCTGTATAAATTACCTTTGGTACACATTCCAGCCATCTGTCCCTGAGCACTCATCATGTCTATAGAAGTTACTTTCCTGTTTCAGGGACAAAACATTCAACCCAATGCAGCTTGTGAGAGTAAAGAGTTTATTTACGGTTTGCAGATTAATCTACCCATGTAGAGTACCTTCATTGAAACATGTTCAGAGGGCGGGAGAGATGGTTCAGAATTTAATGCACTTGCCTAGAAAGCTTAATATTCCCACTTTGATTCTCCAGTAACCACATAAAGCTGTATACACAAGGTGGCATATGTGTCTGGAGTTTTTTGCAGTAGCTAGGAGCCCTAGTGTCCAATTCTCTATCTACCTATTCTCTCTCTCTCTCTCTCTCAAATAAATGAAATAATAAAAAACTTTCAAAACTGTGTGTGTGTGTGTGTGTGTGTGTGTGTGTGTGTGTGTGTGTGTGTTGGTTTTTCGAGGTAGGGTCTCATTCTGGCTCAGGCTGACCTGGAATTCACGATGTAGTCTCGGAGTGGACCCAAACTCTCAGCAATCCTCTTAACTCTGCTTCCCGTGCAACTTTAGAGTGGAAATGAAATTCCCATGGGATTAAAGGCATGCACCACCACACCTAGCCTCAATATTACACTTTTAGGGATGGGAAGATAGCTCAGGAATTAAAGCTACATGCATCAACAGCAGGATAGGAGGAGTCTGGGTGTGTTAGCTCTGAACACCCAGAAGGATGGACTAAGAAACTTCAAGCTCACCTCTTGTGATATACTTCATTCAGCAAGGCTCCATCTCCTGAAGTCTCCCACCAACTGGGGACTAAGTAGGAAGCTGAACTACAAGCACATAAGGCTCTGTTGAGGCTATTGAGAGACATTACATATGCAAACAACCACAATGTCTCAAGATGGAAAGAGTAGACCCCATGCTTGTGAGAAACACTGTCAGGCTCAAGATGACAAGGTATCCAACATTTTCCCTCCTCTATTCTGCTGTTATAGGAGATACTCCCAAGAGCACATCTGTTGCTGGCACTTTTAAGAGCCCATAAAGCTCTGCATACTATCAGTGTTTTGAATTTTGAACACTCTAATAGATGTGCTGTTATATCAGTTGGTTGTTTTAATTTTCAATTCTGTGGTGGCATGTAATGCCAGGGCATCTTCTAATATGCTTATTTATCTTCCACCTGTTTTTGGTTAGGTGTCTCTTTAGATATTTTGCCCAATTTTACATTGAATTGTTCCTTTCATGTCATGGACATTTAAGACATTCCTATATATACTTTTTCAAGACTTAGAGAGATTTTATTACTTTAAGAGGAGAAAAGAGAAGAAATTGCAGAGAGCTCCTGCAATGTGGATGGTAAGAGGTGATAGGGAGTCCATGTGGCAGTAGATGGGATAAGATGAGGAGGTTTACCAGAATGGAACCTGAAGGTTTGGGAGGGATAAACAGCCAAAAGAGAGTACTGCATATTTTTGGATAGCCCTTCATCAGCTGTGCCTTTTTTTTAATGTGGGTACTGAAGGAATTGAACCTGGATCATTAGGTTTTACAGGTAAGCAACTTAACCACTGAGCAATTTCTCCAGCCCCATATTTTTTGTTTTTAATTATTGTTATTTTAGATAAAGCAAGAGAGAGAAAGAGAACGAGAGACAGAGAATTGGCACTCCAGGGCTTCAAACAGTGCATTTGAACTCCAGATGCTTGCACCACTGAGTGGGCATGTGCAATCTTGCTCTTGCCTCATCTTTGTGGGTCTAGCTTACTTGGGATCTGGAGAGTAGAACATCGGCCCTTAGGCTTCACAGGCAATTGCCTTAACCTCTAAGCCATAACTCAAGCCTATCTATGTCTTTTGGAAATAATTTACCCTAGTCTGTAGGTGTCTTCTCATTCTCTTCATGGGAGGCTGAAGGAGGGGATTAGTTTGAGGTGAGCCTGGGCCACATAAAGAGATCTCTCTTGTACAAAAAAAAAAGCAGTACTGGAGAGATGGCTTAGTGGTTAAGCACATGCCTGTGAAGCCTAAGGACCCTGGTTCGAGGCTCAATTCCTCAGGACCCCCGTTAGCCAGATGCACAAGGGGGCGCATGCATCTAGAGTTCATTTGCAGTGGCTGGAAGCCCTGGCACCCATTCTCTCTCTCTCTCTCTCTCTCTCTCTCTCTCTCTCTCTCTCTCTCTGCCTCTTTCTCTCTCTCTGTCTGTTGCTGTCAAATAAATAAATAAACAAAAAAAATTTTAAAAAAGCACACAATACAATGCAACTTTAGAGTGGCAATGAAAGGAGGACAAGGCTCAGATAGGAGTAATAAATCAACCCTGAAGGTAAACATATCCATTAAGAACAGAGGTTAGCTACCTCTTTTTTAGCTAATTAAAGGACATGGTTTTCTTAAAATGAGAGAGGTGGAGGAAGGGGGAGAAAAAAAAAAAAGGTTGAAAGAGAATGAGAATGAGTTTGGGTATAAGTACCCTGATGAGTAGCAGAAGACTTTACCATAAAACCACAGGCTTTTTCTGTGCAATTCCAGTGCCAGATTTAGGTTACCCCCACAGTGAGCTTTTCATCAGGGTGGTCCATGATATCCCCAAGCAATTTAGGCCAACCTCAAAGCACTTGGTTGCACACTAGAACTAAATGGTAAGCTCTTATTGCTAAAAACACCACAGGCTGTGGTAACAGGACATTGGGAATCAAACTGGAAGTGAGATGGAGACCAACTCCCTAGCTAGTTGTAATAGTGCTTGAAAGCACTATCTAAGGTACTAGGGGATGAAAGTGACTAATTGTGTGACAAGAGTGGATTCTGCAAGATATAAAATCAACCAGCCAGGCAAGATTTACCCACCACTGAAATAGTGGCACATTATGTGAGTAATCAATTGAAATTTGATAAGATATGAAACCCAATCAGGAGGAGGGAACATATGTCTAGTACTGAGAACCAAGTTGGAAGCCTATGGCTTAGAAGGTCATAAAGTCTAGAGAGAAGCATCCTGTGATGGTTTGAATGTAAATGGCCCCACAGCCTCAGGTATTTTTGAATATGATTTAGCTTCCTACTTGGATTTCAGAGGGCAGGGCCCACTGGAGGAGGTAGGGGCAGATTATGACTCCAATCCTAAGGTGTGTAGAAAGCCAGTTTGTGTTCTGGCTATTTGTGTTTATTGGTGTTGCCCTCCTCCCCTTTATGCTGTGACACCTGCTGGAGTGATCCAGCTTCAACTGCCATGATAGAACTTCCACTGTATTCTATAAGCCTGAAATAAACCTTTCTTCCCATAAGCTGTTTGTTGTCCAATGTGTGTCCCAGTTCCAGAAGGTAACTGCAATACTTCCTCTGCTTTCTATTTTCTTTTGATGGTCATGCCCATAAAAACCTTCTAAATGTATATACTTATCCCCTTTGAACAATGCTTCTTTCACTATTTTCAACTTTTTCTTGATTGACACTTTTCATGAATATAGACAATATAGTATGATCATAATTCCCTCCAAACATTCCCATTTCCCCCTCCCAAATATACTCTGTACTGAATCCTTTCTTCTTTCCAGTTATTTGGGAATTTTGATGTCATATATTTTGATGTCATCATTTTTTCTCTATTATGCAGTTCTTGTGTAGGTAGTGTCAGCCACTATAAGGTCTATTTTTTTAAATATTTATGTATGAGAGAGAGAGAGAAAGAGAGAAGGAAAGAAACATATAGACAGAGTGAGTATGGGCACAACAGGTCCTCCTGCCACTGCAGACAAACGCCAGACACTTGTACAATTTTATGCATCTGGTTTTATGTGGGTTCTAGAGAATTGAACCTGGGCTATCAGGCTTTGCAGGGAACGACCTTTAACTTCTAAGTAATATTTCTAGCCCTAGTATCATACTTGGTTAGAGAACCTAGTTTTTATAGATGGTGACAAATAACAGGGAGACCTAAGACCCATTAAATTGAAGAGCACACAGGATGAATTTTCTCCACCATAACCACCAAGTTTCAGGTAAATAGTTTGGAACTGTGAATAAACCAGAGAGAATCTCCACCAGTATCACAGATAGAAAGTGCCCTGTTCTCTTCTTTTCCCTTCCTGTTCTCTTCTTTTGATGTTAAAAACTCAGAAGCCACTGAGCTGGTATCTTTTGCCATATACTTCATTAAAAGATTGCTTAAGTTTTTGTGGTGTGTGTGTGTACAAGTCAATCAGATCTGCTTTTTGGGCGATGGTAAAATTAATTTAAAAAAATAAGAGTGGTTGGTTTCAGACATGTCCAACATGTAGCCCATGAGTCACATGTACCTCAGGATAGCTATATATGTGGTCCAAGATATTTATAGGTGACAGCATCATATTGCAATTCCAAAATATTGGACACCTCTAGAAGAGCAAAGTCAATCCATAGAATTAATTCTAGAAAATTTAAGTTCCATTTGGCTAGCAAAGGGACCCACTGACTAAAATATCATTTAATGGGAAAACATTTATTTAGGTCCTTTGTTTGTAAATAGAATTTTGTGTTGATTCTTTGTTCCATGTCCTAGAATTATTATTTCCTGGTTTAAGAAACATCAGTAGATTAGGACGGCATTTTCTGTGGTTGAAACAACTATAATGATAGCAGGATTTTTTAAAGTTTCAGTGAATTCCAGGCATACTGCCAGGTACACTGAATACACTAACCATACTTGTCTGGTCCTATAAGATCATATGAACTGGTTTCACAGGTGGAGAGCCTGAGGCTCATAAAGTTTGGTAATGTACTCATGTTCACCTAGCTGGAAAATGACCACACTGGGCCTAAAGTCTTAGACTCAAGTACTCTACAGCACACATTATTCAGCAAATCCTGCATTGATACCAGTTATGAACTGCTTAATTTGATTTTTATACAATTCCAAAATGTGAGCACTTCAGATGATACAAAGATGGACTCTTAACAAAATGATGCATTGGAATTCAAAAACCTAATCAAGCCCTTTCTCGTGTTCCTCACCTGCTGGTTGAGGTCTCTGTCAAGTCAAGACTTCTCAGAGGCATCCCTAGCTTCTCTGGGAATGAATTATTTTTTAATGGTTCAAATTTGTAGTCAAGACTTCATGTTATGATGGTGGAGTAGGAGCCTTGTCCAAGAAAGTTGGGGATGAAAGACATGGCCCAAATAATATGAGCTCCAAAGGAAGGGCAAGAGTTTTTATAATATTGTCTTCCCGAGTCGAAGTACCCTTGATAATCATGACCTCACAGTGGTTGACACTACTTCCACAAGACTTGCATAATAGGGGGGAAAAGAATGATGATATCAAAATGAAAGAGAGCTTAGTTGGAAAGAAAAGATTCAGAGGAGGGAAGACTTGAGAGGGAAAAAGGGGTGGTGGGAGGAAATTATGATCATGGTATATTGTCTATATTTATCAAAGTTGTCAATAAAATGTTAAAAACAGGAAGCAGAGAAGACCCAAAATAATGAGATTAAGATATAACCATTATAACTGATGCCAGTGAAATTCAGAAAATCATAGACCTAACTTTAAAATATATACACCACTAAACTGTAAAATCTAAAAGAAATGGATAAATTTCTACATATATATGACCCACCCAAATCAAAGCAAAATAAGATAAGTCATCTAAATAGACTTGTAACAAGCAATAAGTCATAAAAAAGTTCCAGTTAAAAAACTCAGGGGCTGGAGGGAGGGCTTGGCCATTGAGGTGCTTGCATGCAAAGCCAAAGGACCCAGGATTGATTCCCCAGGACCATGTTAGTCAGATGCACAAGGGAGTGCACCTGTCTGGAGTTCGTTTGCTGTGGCTGGAAGCCCTGGCGTGCCCATTTTCTCCCTCCCTCCCTCCCTCTCTCTCTCTCTTTCTCACTCTCTCCCTGACTCTAATAAATGAATACAATTTTTAAAAAAAATCAAGGCTGGAGAAATGGCTTAGAGGTTAAGACATTTGCCTGCAAAGCCAAAAGTCCTGGATTGATTCTCCACGACCTATGTAAGCTAGATGCACAAGGTGTCACATGTATCTGGAGTTCATTTGCAGGGCCTGGAGACTCTGGAGTGCCCATTCCTTCTCTTTCTCCATCATTCCTTCTCAAATAAATAAATAAAATAAAATATATTCAAAATGTTCAAAATAAAATTTAAAAAAATACTTCAGCCTTATAAATAACAATAAGACAAGAGGCAAAAGTAAAAGAGAGATAATTAGGAAGAGAAGAAGTTAAAATTAACTTTTTTCACAGATGACATGATGTTATACATAAGAGACACGACTCTACTAGACCTTTCAGCAAAGTAGCAGGACATAAAAGTGATACACATAAATCAGTGGCCTTATTTTATACCAATAATAAAGCATCAGCAAACAATTCCATTTACAATTGCCTCAAAAATATAAAACACCATGGGATAAGCCTAAGGAAGTACAAGACCTCTACAATGAAATATTTAATACACTCTGGAGAAAAACTGAAGAAGACACAAGAAAATGGAAAGACATCCCATGTCCAGTCCATGGGTTGAAAGAATCAATATTGTGCAAACAGCTATTTTATTTAAAAAATGATTTAAAGATTGAAAATATAATGTCATTCTTCACTGAAAAAAGTCCTAAAATTCATTTGTATGCACAAAATTAAACCTTTGGTAGCCAAAGAAATCCTGAGCAACAAAATAAAACTGAAAGTGTCATCATACCTGATTTTAAAGTATATTGCAGAGTAATAGTAACAAAGCAACATAGTAGCAGCATAAAATCATACAAGCCTATCAGTGTGTCAGAATAAAAGATCCAGATATAAACCCAATAAGCTACTGCAATTTGATTTTTGATAAAAATGTCAAAAGTTTTCATTAGAGAAAATATAGCCTCTTTAACAAATGGTGGTTGGAAAACTGGATATCTCTGTGCAGAACTATATCCTTATCTTATTCACATGAATCAACTTCAAATAGAGCAAAGAACTTAATATTAGACTTGAAACCTTGAGGCTACTAGAAGAAAAAGTAGGTAAAGCATTTCAAGATATAGGTATAATCAAGGTCTTTCTACATAAAATTTTAGTCACCCAGGAAAAAGGCTACTAAAAAGCAAATGAGATCTTATGAAATAAAAAGATTTTTGCATAGCAAAGGACACTGTTAATTGAGCAGAGATGAAGCCTACAAAATGGGAGAAAACCTACCAGCTATACATCTGATAGAAAATTAAGGTCTATTATATACAAAAAGTTTTTGTTGGGAGTTGTGTGTGATGGATTAGATTAAATGTCCCCCATAGGATCCTGTGTTTTTAATATCTGAGCCTCAGCTGGTGGCAATTATAGAAGGTTAAGAAGCCTTTGGGAGATGATCCTGCCTGAAGGATGTGTCACTAGAGTCAGGCATTGAGGTTTATTATGCCAGCTCTGCTGGTTGGTTGTTCATAGTTCAGCTCACTCTCTCTACTGCCCCCACACTGAAAGGTAGTGGTATGGGACAGGTCTCTGTTTATGCTATACTTTCACTATCATGTTGAAACTTCCCTATAATACTATAAGGTGAAATAAACCCTTTTTCTCTATAAAAACCCTAAATAAGAAATTAAACAACCCAATTAAAAATAGCTAGGGATAGGGAGAAGGCTTAGCAGTTAAGGTGCTTGCCTGTGAAGCCTAAGGACCCATATTTGATTCCCTAGGACCCACATAAGCCAGTGCACATGGTAGCACATATGCCTGGAGTTGATTTGTAGTGGCTGGAGACCCTGACACACCTATTATTTCTCTATCTGCTTCTTTCTTTTTCTCTCTCTGAAATAGTAAATAAAAATATTTTAAATGGGCTACAGCACTGGTGAAGCAGAGGTGGAGGATCATTGTGAATTTGAGATTGGCCTGAGACTACAAAGTGAATTCCAGGTCAGTGTGGGCTAGAGCAAGACCCTACCTCAAGGAAAATGGGCTACAGAACTAAAAAGAGAGGAAATCAAGTTCTGATGGATCACAGGAACTCAAAGGAAGAAGTACAAATGGCCAATCAAGTTTTTTTTGTTTTGTTTTGTTTTTTAACATTCAGGGTCAAGGGTGGAGGATGAAGGGGAAGAGAGTGTGGGAAAAAGGTTAATGAAAACTAAAGTGGTTACAAATAACCCATATTGAAACTTACTTCTTTGTTAATTAAAATTACATTAAATTAATAAAAAGGGGCTGGAGAGATTGCTTAGTGGCTAAGGTGCTTGACTGTGAAGCCTAAGGACTCAGGTTCAACTCCCAGTACCCATATAAGTCAGGTGCATAAGGTGGTGCATATGTCTGTAGTTAGTTTGCAGTGGCTAGAGGCCCTGTGTGCCCATTATCTCCATCCACATCTTTAAAAAAAGATAGAGTTTGGACAGAAGTAACCTGGAAGAGTATAAATACTGTCAGGAAGCTATGTAGAAAAATTTCAGTGCCAGGGTTGATATACTTCCCAATGAGGTGTTGGTCAGTGAGGCTCCTGAGGTCCCCCAAATCATATAGACTATTACCTAGACAATTGGTTGCCCACCAGAACTGAATGGCAAGACCTATTACAGAAGATACTACATGCTTCTGTGGCATAACACTGAGAAATTAGACTAGAACTGGCCTGAAAGGCTCCTTCTTGCTGAGTAGCAATGATAGTGCTGGAAAGTGATATGCAGTCTGGTGGAGAAGAAAGCTGTTAGAGGCTTTAACCAGCAGTGAACTCTGAAAGCTACCAAATTGGCCAGCCAAGCAAAATTGCATCCTTTAGTGCATTAATGGCATGTCTGTTATGGGGGTAACCAACCAACTGCTTTCTAATTCAATTGAAGGTTAGCTATATGGGGGGTGTTTATTCTTGATACTGAAAATCTAGTCAAAAACGTATGTTTTGGGCTAGAGAGATGGCTCAATGGTTAAAGTTGCTTATTGGAATGATAGGCCTGGGTTCAATTACCAAGTACCTATGTAAATCCAGATGCACAAGATTATCACATGTGTCTAAAGTTCATTGGCAATGGCAGGAAGCCATGGCATAGCCATATACATACACTCTCTCATTAAAAAAATAGCAAATAAATAAATAAAAACTATAGCTAGAAAGATTACAAATCTTAAGGAGAAAGAAGGTTACTACTGTTGTTACATGGATATATTATACACGCAGATATTCCCTCTAAGAACTTACATCTATGCATGTATATTAATGATGTTGTTACTTTTGTTGAGAGACATTTCTCTTGTCAGATGGCAGTGGCTGCTGGATAGACGGGAAACTTAAAATACTGAGAAGAAATGATAGTTGAGTGTTCAACACTTAATAAGACATTTCTATCATGCTTTCCAATGGCTCAGGCACTATGCAGAAGAGGTGGTAGAAAGAATATAAGCACCGAAGGATGGGGAGGAGTGTTTTGGAACATTGTCTTCCAGAAATAAAAGGGTAATTGTATTCATGACCTCACAGTTGCTATAGTTATATGCACAAAATATGTGTAATATTGGGCCCACTAACAAGTGGTTTAGAATAATGGAAGAGGTCAAATAAAGGACATAAATATAGAATAAGGAATAGTAGGAAATATTTGGGGTTCCATGGAGAGTGGCATAGTAGGGGCACAAAGTGGGTGGTGGGAGGAGACTATGTACAATTTCAAAATAATTTTGGGGGAACTTCACTATATGAACACACTGAAAATTGGTCATATTCCTATCACATTATACCCTTTTATCCTCTGTTCCTGGTTGTTATTCCACTGGAGGCACTCCTCAGTGGAAGTATCAGTAATCACTGTGAGGTCATGAATTCACCAGTCAGTCTCTAAGGAGAGTCAGTGTCTCATAGTATGCCTTCTCACCCTGTTGTTCTTACATTATTTCCATTCCCTCTTCCAAAATGTTCCTTGGGCTTGGGGGGAGGGGATCATAATAGACATGACTTGTACAGTTCTAGGCACTTTTCCTTTTCTTGTAATTATAATGGGTCTTAGTTTTCCTAGTATTCACACCATCTGTGAAAATCAGGTTCTTCCGAGTGTAAGAGTAGAATTATTCAGCAAGGATAAGCATATACATTTAGAAGACATTTTGATGGGCATAACTTCTCCATTTAGCCAAAGAACAGTGTAATCATTCTGCTAGGGTCTATGACCTTCCTAGCCATAAGCTTTTGTCTTGGTACTCTGTACCAGGCATGAATTCCATCCTACTGAGCTTGACTCATATCCTATCAGAGAACAGTTGATTACACTCTTAACATATGCAGTGGTGGGTAAATCTTGCCTGGATGGTTGATTTTATAGCCTGCAGGATTCACTGTTTATTGATCAAAGTTTTTTTTTTCTATTTTATAACATAGAAAGTAAACTTAAATAAGGATATGAAAATAACTGACAGTGCTGAGTAAAGGAGAAAGAGTTAATACTCTGAGAATATGATGAACTACATATGCAATATCAGGTAGGCTCAAAAGATGCAAGACTCAGAAAATCATCTTTCTCTATGCTTTCCTTCAGAGAGTAAACCTTTTAGAAATATTTTTTCCCTCTGGTTGGCAAAGAAAAAGAATAGATCATGTTTTCTTTGACAAAGAAACATTTATCTTGAGAACCACATATTTTTACCAAAGTGAAAAATAAGTTTATAATTTTATGTAGGCCACATATTCCCAGACAAATATGAAGCAAAACTGAGCTGGATAAGATGAAATTGTTTTAGTGTGAAATTTCAGTGAGCAGCACAAATAATCCAATAGTATAAACTCTTATGAATATGAAGTTCATCACATTATTACTTACATCAACTAGCACAGGACTAATTGACCATGAGTATCATATTCATGCATGTTAATATTTTAACATATTTCTTTCCATTTCAATTCAAGTTTCTCATCTCTTTCATGTATTTTTAAAGCTGATATAATAATCTGTGAAAGTCAGCTTTAAAAATGTTTTAAAGTGTTATCCAAGAGTAACAGACACACATAAGCCAAGTGGCTGGATTTTATTTATATGTATACATATATATGCATATATAATCAAATAGGAAGGTATAAAACTCATGCTCAAAGAACAATAATATATTTCTCATCATTTTTTTCTGAGCACTAGTTATGATTATAAATGTAAACATACGCCTGCTCTTAAATATTTTATAGTATATGAATGTTTTTCAGTATCCTTTGACTATTTATTGGGAAGTACTTGGAGGAGAGGAGGGGATTGAACACAGTTAACCAAAATTAATATGAATGGAAAAGCCATACAAAAAACTCTAAGGATAGAGAGATTGCTTAGTGGTTAAGGCACTTGCCTGTGAAGCCTAAGGACTCATGTTCAACTCTCCAGGTCCCACATAAGCCAGATGTACAGTGATGCAATTGTACAAGGCCACATGTATGCACAAGGGGGTACACGTGTCTGGAGTTTGATTTCAGTGGCTGGAGGACCTGACATGCCAATTCTTTCTCTCTCTTTCACTCTCTCTCTCTCTCTCTCTCTCTCTCTCTCTCTCTTGCTCTCGCTCTCTTTCTGAGAGATGGAAATGTGATGACTGTAGATGAGGACTGATAGTCTCGGACATATCTGTAGGATTCTACAATGATTGTGGCCCAGCTCTCCATTGATGCATTTACTGAGAGAACTGTGGTTTCCCCTGTTTGCCAACTTAGAATTCTGAGAAGGAATTATATTGACAAGAGATGAACTGGTTCAGATAAACAGTCAAAGGAATTTCAGGACAGGCCATTTATCAAGGTGAGCATGTGAATGTGGACTAAGTATAACTCCAAAAAAAATCCCTCACCCCCCCAGCAGGAGATATCATAAAATTCCCTCTACTATCTGACTATCTGCCCTAAGAAGGTCAAAGTAGAGACTTCAGCCTGATTTCTGTCTGGAAAGACTCAAGGAGTGTAATAGGAGCAGCCTCAATTTTATTGATGGAGGAGATCTAAGATCTAAGAATATGAAAATGTTTTATGAGAAGATGCTCACCAGCAGAGGGGGTGGAGGACTCTCATAACCTAACATCAGCTTTGAGTCCCACACCAAACCAAGTTAACCCTATTTCTACCTATGAAAGTCTCTGAAATCAGAGTACTAATATATAATAGGCAGGACCCTAGATCTACAAATGAGAAATTTTAGATGAAACCTACATACAGGAGACTGTCTTCAAAATAGGGATGCTTAGAGTCCTGCCTCTGCTTTCAAGCTTGAGAACCTTGGCTGTGGCCGCCATGTGACACTTGCTCATATCACTTCTTTTGACATTTAGAAAGAAGTCGCCTTCATTTGGAGCCTGTGGGACATGGGTCAGCATAGTGACGAGTCTCTTGGATCTGCTAGATAATCAAGATGATGACATAAGAATCAGTGACTCCAGAATAGTGTGGACATATAACAATCCATCCCTGCTGACTGCTCTTGAACACTCTGGGCATCCGTAGCCAGAGGTAGTTACTTCTGACTTCCGTTGCCCAGAGGTGGCGTCCTTTTGGGAGAGGTAACTTCTTCAAACTCGTCTGAAGTTAAGGTAAGATCCCTAAATAAGAACATATTGGACAATTCTCACCCACAACAAAGTAGGCAGGCCTCACAAAATATCCTTACTCCGGTCCAACATCTCTAGTCCCGGGACTTCCCACTGATGAAGATCTGGAAGGTTCTGGGCCAGAACTGTTACAACTGAATGAACGGGTGCATCATTGCTGTGTAAAAGGTCTATGGGAGTGGAGGGAATTCATCTAAAGGGGGAAAAGTCCAGTTCGAAGAGAGAGGGGCCTTGACCCTAAAAAGTAAAAGTGGCTGTAAGGGCCACTGAGTGAACTGTCATCAAAAGCGGGGTCGATATGAAATTAGATAGAAGACTATGAGATTGGAATGTATTGAGACAGTGGGGGGGGGGGCAGCAAGACACATGTGACATGAAAATGGAAAAAGACGCCACAGTAGGAGTTGGGGGACAACGATACAAGAAGGGAAGGGGGATGGAGTAAGAGGGAAAGGAGACAAGACAAGTTTTATTTGAATAGCACCATGATGAAACATTCTTTGTATGCTAATAAAGTTCATTTGGAGTCTTTATTATTATTCCTATTTACAAAGAGTATAGTCTTATATCTCCTCTCCTGCAGTCGCACTTTCCTTGAGGGCTCTCCTCAGTGAGGGTATTGGTATTCACTGTGGGCTAATTAGGGTCTCAGTGAGTCTCTGGGAGATGGGAGCTGTGCCTCAGGATGTTACTATCCACCCTGTGGCTCTTAGAATCTTCCCACACTCTCTTCCACAGAGGTCCCTGAGCCTTGGTAAGTCTGTTAACAATCTTAGTATTAAATTTTTTGTGGCCTCTGGGTTTCTGCTGAGATATATTTTCATTGACCACAGTGTCTGTTACCGTTTTCTTGGAGCTAATCAGCTAGCCGTGGGATAATAATTAAAAAGTAATAATAATAAATTTGAAAGTAAGGAGCCACACAGAGAAAGACCTCTGTTGTTAGATTAGGGAGCCTCCAGCAAGGAACATACCAACTTCCCCTCCAGTGATTGTGGAAGAGGTAGACTTTGCATTGAGGCTTGCAGACTCAAGTCTTTAGAAGGATCATTCCTAAACCTTACCATTCTGGTGTGGAACTCAGGGAGCCAGATTCCACAGCAGTGGGGGTGAGAGTTCCATTTCTGCTCTCAGAGCATGCTGGGAAGCACAGAACAGAATCCCACAGAAGGGAAGCAGTGTCAGAGTGCCCTGCCTGACTGTTAATGTGGTGACTACTCTGTGTTTAGTAATGAGAGTAGCACTTGCCTCAGACTCTGGAGGTCTTAGGACAGGGATAGCAAGGCCAGGTACCTTATGATTTCACCCTGAAGGATCCTACAGTGATGAAGGCTTTGGTTTAAGGGCTAACTGCTCCAGTTCCACTAAAAGAAAGGAGTTGCAGGCCATGATAGTACATATCAAAGTAGATATCCTGTATGAGGAATAAGACAACCATTTTAACCTGGAATATAGGGGACTATATAAACTCTCCCCTCTATATTCAGCCCTGAAAAGCCAGGCTACAGCTCTCAGGATGAAATGGCCCCTCATTTATTTCAGAATGTGTTGTTGGTATAATATAAAGCTTTTGGTTTGATTTAAAAGTCCACATTCAGAAAGAAATTTGGTTCCAACGAAGAATTGAGTTGGTAATTAGTATGAACAGACAGCC